>NC_081412.1:637730087-637862282 GCF_030272615.1 Cryptomeria japonica
TCGCATACCCACCACTATCATTCTAGAGGACATCATCTATGTTACTCTCCCTCTTTCTCTTCCTACCTGTTGTTTCCTTCTTAAAAACATATTGCAGGTACTCTGACTCATCATGTTGCTTTGTTGACACTATTTTCCACATTTGCTCTGCTCATTAAAAAACACATTTGAGAAGAATATTGCTACAAGTTTCCTTGTTTGTCACGGTATATACACTCATGGTTCAATTTCAAACCCTATTCCTCCTATTCAATATACACACACAAATCCATCAGTCAATTTTCTTAGGAGAGCATACATGATAAACATCAAAGAGGAAGTTGCATACAAGAAATAAATTCACTTACTTGTATAGAAGTGCAGACACAGTTGTAGTGGGGTATGGAGGGAGGGAGGGAGAGAAGAAGAGAAAGAGGGATGGGGTATGGAGGAAGGGAGAAGGGGAGAGAGTGAGAGAGAGAGAGAGAGGGATGAGGTATGGAGGAATGGATAAGGGGAGAGAGGGAGGGATGGGGTATGGAGGAAGGGAGAAGGGGGAGGAGAGAGAGCGAGAGAGAGAGAGAGAGAGAGAGAGAGAGAGAGAGAGAGAGAGAGAGGCACCTTGTATGCATTTGAGAGGGGGAGACAATACACTTACATGTGTATATATATGTTTAATATATTATATATACATATATTATATATTATATGTATATAAACATATTATATATAGAATATTATAGTATACACATTATATATAGAATATCATATTATACGATAGCGTGTACGTGCTGTTTATAGTAAAGATAGTGCGTACGTGCTGTTTACACCATAAGTACCCCGTACACGCTTTTGACTATTTAGGCTTGGAAATAGGCCTAGATGACAAAGTTATGGTTCGGAAGTTTGATTTCCCTCCATTTCTCTCATTTTTGACGTGTTTTATTTTATCAACTCGGTTTATCGACTTTGTCATCATCAGGTTTACACTTCATCAAGTGGATATTTCTAAAATTGCCACCATATTTTCACCCATCTTCTGATCTTTCTAACCATATAATTTTTTTTCAGTTTGAATAACAGAACATATTATTATTGAATTTCTTTTACCAGTGTCTCCATAGTTCTCACAGACATAGGTGCACTATTTTTTGAATAAATTTTGATATAATTATCCAAATTTAAAAAACTTTATTTATTATTGTAGTGCACTTGATTCTTTACAATTTAAAAAAAATAAAATTGTATTTTCGATTTGTTTAGTGCAACTTATGCTTTGCGCACGAATAGGTACCTAATTTTCAGGATGTGCTCGATTGGAAAAATCATTAAAAAAACATAGTCAACAAAAAATTACAAAAAAATACACATATTCTATTGCTCACTCTTAGCTATCTTTATGCCAAAGGATTTGTCAAAATACTAAATCTAACTATAAATTTTTTGATGCACACGTTAGACAATATGTTATGTTTTTCAGAAAAAATCAGGGCCAGTGTTTTGTGCACGAAGGATTTGACCCCCTTAATCTTATCCAATTTTAAAAATGTTTAGTAGTTTGGAAACTAGATTCAAAGTACTAAAATATTTTTTCTTTGATTATCTTCATACCTTGAGTGGATGACTTTAAAATTTTGCCTCTAAGTTCAGGTTCACCTGATTTCAGAAAAAAAAAAGTGTCCACTTATACCCCCTTTTTGTACACCATCTTTGTGCACTTACCCAAAAGGCCAATTTTATGATTGTTATGTAACTAAGAGTCACATTAGAGATGCATTACAATATAAATTGAAATATGACCCATACTATAGTGATGTTGTTGTAAGTGTTAACAACTTAGCCCAAATTCCTGAAGCAAGCACAAACATGTTGAACATGCTACACAATATTGTAAATAGAGAAGATATAATGGTACCAAATAATGAAACTGACATAGATGAAGATGATATTGAGAATGGCACAATACACACATCATCATTTATGGCTAAGTTTCCAAACAGACATCATGAACTAGAAATCATCAAGCAAACACTGGAGCTTGATGACAACATAGATAACATTATAGATTGGCATGAGTTAAACTCATCACTGATAATTGAATACAATACTGAAGGCTTACTCGATATGGCATTTTCGACACTCCAAATGGAACTACATTACACATGTATCCATGACTTAGGGAAGTTCAAATGCACAAGTATGCACTGCACTTGATGAGATTTCATTACTAGAGATTTGGAAGACATCCAAGGTTTCAATACTTTATGTTCAATCTTATGATGCAACATCATAGCTAGGGGCTTGTAGCCATCTTCATTAAAAAAATGCAGAAGAAAACATATCGGCCACTATTGAAAAAACCTCTATGCACACTTGAAAAATCTTCTGGACACATAATTAGCTCAAGAGCTTATGCAATTTAGGTCTATGATGTGAGGGACAAGACCATATTGGAACAAGTGTCATTCTAAACTAATGAGCATGATCAATGAAATAGGGTCTCCCACTCTATTTTTCACATTAAGTGCGGTAGACACAAAGTGGCCAAATCTATAACGATTGCTCTCAAATGACACATCAGTGGCAACACAAACTAATAAACAATGCTTAGATAATGTGATTGATAGCCTCAACACCACATCATTATACCTATATCAATGATTCACAATATTTTGTGAAGAAGTCATTGAGAAACTTCTCGATGTAAAAGATTACTGGTATAGATATGAATAAAAACATCGAGGAACTACACATGTACATGAATTCCTCTAGCTCCAAAATGCACTGGACACATGGATAAACTTGATTGGGATAACAACATAGAAGTTGAACATGCAAGAACATTCTTTGACAAGTATGTTAGTGCTTGGAACCCCCACATTGCATCTCATAGGAACAACACAATATATCGAGCTCCAATAAAAGATACATTCTTGCTAGACACAACTTAAATCTTTTCTATAGAGCCATCTCAAGACTATAAAGAGATAATCAATTGTGTCCAAAGGAACACAAAATGCAAAGAGGAATATGCTTATGCAAGAAGGGGAAAAAACTAGAGTGTTGATACAAAGCTCCATGAAAAGAATATAGTGTATCTACCTTATCATGTGACAGTAATGGGAAGAAACAATATGAACCTACAAGGAATGATGATCAGCTAAACATACACAATCCAAAAATGCTTCTGATATGGAGAGCCAACATAGATTGTCAGCTAGTTATCTCACAAGCATTTGTACTAAAATACATTGTCAAGTATGCATCAAAAGTAAAGAGAGCATTTTAATCTTGTACTGATATGTTAACAAGAATATTTGTAACCCAAAAAATAGATGACCCAATTCTCACAACGTATCAAAAATTCATGGAAAATATTGTAGTAGAGTGTGATATAGGATCACAAGAAACATGTCATATGCTTCAAAATTTTCCTCTCTTTGTTCATAATCAACCTTTCACATCTTTGAATGTTGAACCAAAAGTGTTCATTCGAATAACAAGAAGAATAGGTGAAAACCAACTCTAATCTAGCTATATACATTCATACATTAATCGACCTCTAGAATTAGAAATAGTAACACTACTCAAGTTGGCAAGATCCTTCTCCTATTCTACACATTGTAAAGGATGCAAATGGAAGAGAGGGGTAAAATCAATTGTCAATGTTTTTCTAAAGTTCTACATCTCAAAAGAGGACTCTGGCCACTTTGATACATTCAGTTGGAGCAAGCTACTATTGTACAAACATTTCTAAAGCATATAAATTGACATAGGACTTACCAAGGATACAATAATTGCAAATTAAAAGCAAATGAGTTCAGCCAAATATGATGTATGGCATGTTAATCGCACCATGGAGCTGGAGGTAAGCATCGAAGAAGAAGAAGAGAGTGATATTGGGATGGACACAAGAGACACAATACACCTAAATGAATGGGAATTGTTTTCACAAATGGGCCCCTTAAAATATATCATTCTAAATGAACTTGAGATGCTTGGTAGGCATGAGTTTGATGGCAACTAGAGATGGGATCAAATTGTTGTGCCCTAGGACTTCATGAAGTTGCCACACAATTTATAAAGATGAAGGCATGTAACCAAGAAGATATTATGTCAAGCAACTTTGATGTCCCAAACTATACACTATCGAGCCAAACCAAAAACTAGCACCCACAATTATTACTAACTATAACAAACATTCCTTACAAAAACCACTACATGTGATCATTCAAGGCACAACAGGTACAGGAAAGTCTTACTTGATTTCTTGCATAAGAAAAGCACTTGAAAGTAGGAGCTCGCAACAAAAAAAGCCAGCCATTGACAATATCTCCTCTAGGGGTTGATGAATTTAACATACATGCATCAACTATACATTCAACTCTCTGGATCCCTATCAAAGAAATGCATCCACTACAAGTACAAGCATTAACAATGTTCCAAGAAGATATGAAACACATAAGATACATATTGATTGATGAAATGAGCTTCATAGGACCAAAGTTACTATTGAAAATAGACACAAGACTCTGTGAGGCCTTCCCACAACATCTATACTTTGGTGGAGAGTTTATAATATTGATTTGTGACCTTGCACAACTACCACAAGTAATAGACAAGCATGTCTACACATTGCACTCACATACTAAAACACCATGGAACCAATTTACAACTATTGTCACCTTGCAAATAATTTTTTTGTCAACAAGGTTAGACTCCAACACAAAGGCAATTTTGTCAAATGTTGCTCAACATACAAAATGCAGAAGCAACCCAAGAAGATTGGTAACTTTAAATGACAAGAATAGATAATCAACTCACATAAAGAGAAAAGGAATGATTTAACAATTCAATGCACCTATTTTCTACCAATGATTTGTTGGCAACAATGCAACAAACTAAGAGGGGGGGGAGGGTGAATCAGTTTGCACTAGAAATTCAAAACATTATTGCAACTTAAATCACAATTCAGATTTGATAATGAATAGTTAAAGCATAAAACAACACCACACACATAACACCAAGATTTTTGAGGTGGAAAACCCAATTAAGGGAAAAACCACGATGGGAACCTACCCACAATGAGATAATACCCTATTAGGAGTAAGTGAAATATTACAATGGGGAATGCACATGCATTCAGGCACACTTCCTAGAGCTCATTGCTCAAAACATGAAACCCATAAAGGCTCACTACCTTACAAGAAGTCACACTGACTTACAAAAAAATTCAAATTACATCCAAAAAAACATGAATTGATAAAATAGTATCTCAACATGCCTAAGAAAAGTTTCGGTTAAGCACATTGTTTGATCTGCTAACACACTTCTTTACAAACTCACACAACTATCGAGTGATTAGATCATTATTCGCACATATAAATACCTTTTTCTATGATCAGATACCTCTCACAATGATTATAATTCTTATTTCTACACATCATCAACGCATGAAACATAGGTCGACTTACCACATGCTACATATTAACCACACATGCTACAATAATGCATGCAGACCAAAACAATGTCAGTTAAGACATGGTTTGGACCTAAACAACCACCACAAATATGAAACACCTCTAAGACTTATTCCTCGATCATCCGAAACATGCTACAACACTAAAAACATCGTATAACACAAAGAACATCACCGGATCAAGAAGGTCTTCAATAATGCACACAACAATAAATGCATACCACCAATACGCATAGGACGTGATCTAGAAACATCCACAAACAATGTGAATCACTCTGCAACAACCACACCAACTCAAATTACTAGAATCATCATCATCTCTCTACCGAAGCTAAAGAACATCAACAAACTGACTGGCAAACTAAAAGATTCACTTGTTGACCTCCAAATCCTGAACCACTCAAACTAAGGACACATATCAATGTCCCAAACTCATTCCACACATCCACAACCAAAGATATTACAAATCTAGGGCATAGCATACAGATTTACCAAAACTATCAATACTAAACAATTGAAAAAATAATTGTGATACCGGATCACACAACTCAATCAAATCATCATGCAAACCTCTGAAACTACAGTTGAATCAACTAGAGATAAGTATCTCATAATCCATTAAACCGCATTAGCTCATCTGCAATACACAGGCTCAACCAATCTGATTGAAATAGAGAAACACATATTGACTTCACATATTTTGACATCAATGACAACATATCATCCAATATCCAACATGATTTATTTAGACATCACAACAAAAGAATGTTAAAATTATCGAATCATCAAATTGCAATAAGTATCGTAACAAGCACTAGGTCTGGAGTAGACAATGCAACTAACGATGAACTAAAAAAACATGTCCTTCTTTATAGAGGACAACACATCATGCTCACAAGCAACTTATGGACACAAGAAGGACTAGTAAATGGAGCCCTTAGTTAAGTTGTTGAAATTGTTTATAGCTCTGGTTCAAAACCACTAGATGTAGCAATGTATGTTGTAGCAAGGATCGATAATTATAGTGGGCCTCCATGGAATGAACATGACCCCAAATGTGTACCAATTATACCTGTATCACTAGGCCACCAAAGGTTGACACTGCTCACAATGGCATGGGCTATTACCACACACAAATCGCAAGGTCTAAAATTAGACAAAGCAACAGTTGTTATTGGAAAAGTAGAAATACAAGGGGTTACATTTACAACCATATCCAAAGTTAAGTCATGAAATGACCTTTGCATTCATCTATCATTCTCCTTCAAGAGATACTCCAAAATGCAAAAGAATCCATACACAATTATAAGGGTAAAAGGAGGCTCGATTGCAGCAGCTTTGTCTCTAAAAAATTAAGGTATGCAACCCTTCATCCTTTCCACCTCAGCACTCTTTTGATTTTTCATGGATGCTCAATCCCACTATTACACATTCCTCTTCTCTAGAATTCTCTTCCATGCACTCACAAATAATTACACAATTCAAGTCTCAAATTATGCATCTTACTTATTTACTAAAACTACATATTTTTATTATTGCATACAACACCTTGACCTACACATCTAATCATCTTGTTTCTTTTGTTCTACAGGCCCCCAAGATACATGGCATATATCAAAGAACGTGATATTATTGACAACTCAAATATGGAGAAAGTTATCATTGATGCATACATCATCTCTACCTCGATGATATTGAACCAAATGAATTGGAATAATGAGCATGTTGACGTGATGAGAACTTTTGATAAACTCGGGATTTATTTTTCTTTTGATTTAGTGCTAAATTTTGTGTGTGATCTTTTGTGGTTGTGATTTGTGGGATCATTGTGCCTTGAGTTTGAGTGTGTTTGATGTTTTCATTTAATTCATATACATGATGTTTAATTGTCATGTATTTTCTTTTAGGTAGTTTGTTGGGTGTATTCTATTGTTTATTAGTGCTTATGGCCAATGCTTCTACATGCTAATATTTAAACATTATCTAATATGTTGTGTTCATAATTAATATCATCTATTTTTTCATTACTTGTGATAGGGTTCTAGTTTTGGTTGTTTAATTGTTTTGGCAAGAATGATTATGGCAGTGGAAGTGCATTGGGAAGTGGTTTAACTTTTCCTGACGATGGTTGTATTATAAACCAAACTTGTTTTTGACCCAAGGGTGTGCAAGGGAGTGTAGGTTTTATCTAGTTTAATGAAGAGTTCCCTAAATGCAAATTTTGGCAACATAGTTGTATAATATTCCTATGATTTCTACTTTAAGATTTTATAATTTAGATGTTTATTTAATATAAACAAATACCATTCTCTCACCATAACATGGTATACCCATGTAATATGTATAGTTAATCATTAAATGATGTCATATTACTAATGAATTGGATTATGGATTCTTTCTTACAAGAATTTTGTTTGAATTATACTATTACTGCAAACAAGTGGGCAGATGTCTAGGAACACTTATTCTGTATTGTTCACTTTTCAAAAGTAAATGCATGTGAAAAAGAAAAAAAAAATTGCAAATAGAAAAAATGTGTTCAATATTACAAGCTTTCTTAGGGTGAGAGTAATATCCATCTAAAATACATAAAAACACATTTCTTAGCATGAAATATTTCACTACAAATTAAACCAAAATTTACTATGCAATATATCCTTAGAAATAACTTTATTACATGAACTTTGAGCTTAGGAACACTTGTTATCTATGGGTCATAAGCAAGTACATAAGTTCATATCTAACTAAGACAACCAAGGAGAAGGAAAGCTACAAAAATATCAACATGCTAGGCACTAGATGTGTCAATGTGCCTAGCAGATGAGATGCTCGAATATAATGAATTCTTTACTAGGCCATGGTTAAGTTCATATTGTCTAAATTGCATCCTTGGGATCTTACAGATCAATATACAGTGCAAAAAATATACATCTTTCACAAAGTGAACAAAATAAAGAATGGAAATCACCATCCTATGATCAATGAGCACATATAAAGAAATATTTAATAATGAAATTCAACATATATTATAGTACATTGACATTATGTAATGGCTCATTATAGTCAAAATAATATAATGTTAAGATACAAAGACATTATCTAATTGTGGTTACAAGTAAAAATAGTTCAATGTTTGTATGTCATGGTAAGAAACATTGAAATTTTGAGTGATTAGCCAATAAGGAAAAACAAAAATTAAGTTCTTAAGCAAGAGTACAGTATGCACTATTACTCTATAGTATATATATTGTTTGCAATGTGTACATGAATGGAGACAAGCCAATTTACATCATTTTCTTTTTAGTAGGATGCTCATGAGAAACACAAATTGATAAATAAGAATTTTAGAGGTGGTTTATTTTCAAATTCATCTATCCACATTGGCTCAACTATGACCCATCCATGGATTGCTTCCACATAATTACTTTATGGAGTAATACTGATGAATAGATTGCCTTAAATTTTTTATTATTAAGGAGTCTGAGTTTAAGGATGTGATTGTAGGGTAAATGCATAAAGTTGGGTCCCAATCCCATGGAAGTCCGCTGGTTGGGAAAAGAGCCCGCTAGAAACGAGTGCCCGATTTTTACAAATTGGGCACCCGTTTAGCTTTGGGTGCCTGAGCCAGTAAGAAACGAGCGCCCGTTTCTTTCAAATCGGGCGCTCGATTTGAAAAAAATGGGCGCCCGTTTTTTAAATGTATTTATTTATTTATTTTAAACCATTTTCCATCATTTTCACTGTTTGGAAAATGGGTAGACATTTCTGAGGAGCGCGGGTACCTGTTTTTTTCACCCCAGCTGACCCCCCAGACCATTTTTACCTCCTTCTAGGTATTTAGTTTTATGTTTTATATTTTGTTTTATTTATTTTTATTCTTTTTCATAAAAAAATGTTAATGTATTGTTATTTTTTATTTTTTATGTTTTAAAGTTTGAAAATCATCTTTTATTTTATTTTATTTCATGTTTAAAATAGTTTTTAGTTTGTAAATATTGCAAAAAACATGAATAGTAAAAACCATAGGAAAAAAACAAAAAACAAAAACGTAAACGAACAATAAACATTAGACACAAAAAAAGACAATAAACCCTGAATAGAAAAATGAACACTAAACCCTAAATAGAAAAAAAATGAACGATAAACCATAAAAAATAAACGAACAACATACCCTAAAAACTTAACAAACAATAAACCCTAGATGAAAATCAACAATAAACCCCCCTTCTCTCACACACACACATGTACACGTTACCATCTTTGTCATTATGCTCTCTCTCTCTCTCTCAATCTCTCATTATCCCCTCTCTTTCTCACACACACACATTACCCCCCTCTCTCTCTCTCTCTCTCACACACACATTATCCCCCTCCCTTTCTTTCACACGTTATGCTCTCTCTATCATTACCTACTCTCCCTCTCTCTCTCTCTCTCTATTTTAATATGCATAAAAGTTTGAATGTTTAAATTTATATTTCTAAATGTTGTATTTAATTATAGGATTCTTTTGTAAAAGTTAGATGTTTAATTTATGTTTAAATTGAACTTTAAAATGATAATGAATATGAATATGTTTTTTTGTGTGTGTGAAAAATAGTGTTCTTAAATTTGATAATACTCTAACTATCACTATTAATCCTCACTACTTCCTAACTTAGCCCAATCATGAAAGAGGATATCAATATCCTCAAAATAATATTTAACATATGTAATTCTAAACTCCTCAAACAACGATAATATATTCAAAAGATATGAATCCCAAGTGGTCATGTTTAGAAGGTGATTAATACCATGTAGACTAAATCAATTGGGTTTATGGAATTGGTGATAATAATCTAAAATAATAAAAAACATTTAAAATGGATATTAGGTCTTGATAGGATTAGTACTTGAAGAATGAGACAAGCCTCTAAATTGTCAAAACATGCAAGACCTATGATATAATAAATTTCCTCTTAAGTATCACCATCGAAGGGTATGTGATCTTCATCTACAAAGGGAATGAAACAATCTACAATAGGATCCTCTAGGAATGGAGAGATATGAGGGTCTCCATGGATCTCCTAAAGTCTATTCCAAAGTGTGTGGGGGAATTCAATATCCAATGCAATACACATAGAATCATGATCTTGATACTAGATCAAATCACTCCTACATGGTCAATGATGTTACACCAAGATTATATAATTTCTAGTGTTTCTAGTTTAAGTATGACTCCATACATAAAAGGAAAATGATTACACCACCTAAAACTTATCAAGATACTATTTAACAAAAGAATCATAGTTATCCCTTTCTAATTTTACCACAAAAGGATGAATAGAGAAACCTATGATACCTCCTCAAATAAAAACTTAAAAGATCAATAAAATCAATACATATCAAACATATCAAACAAATTCATCTCATGTACGGCGGTCATTTTCAAGTACCAAGATGTCCAAGTAAATGACTAGAATGTGAAATCACAAAAAATAAAATATAAAATACAAGGGAATATTCTATAAAATAATTGTGTGATCTATGAAGATTTATGAACCACCTTTTCAATGCCACATGAAGCATGAAAAAATATGCTCTCTATCAAAAGTTATGAGGCTTTAAATTTACATAGCTTGATTTAAGTTAAGAGGACAATAAATCACACTAGTGGCAGATTTAATAAAAATAAGAATCAAATATAGATCAATATTGGAATCACATTTTGTGGGTTACGACTTTGAACAAGAAAATACCAATATAAAATTGAATATAAAAAAATACAGTTTTTTTTTGTTTTAACTCCTCCAAGAGTAGAGAACCTACTATTTATTCAAGCTTCAACTTAGTGTAGTACTACTAGTTGCGATCACTAAATCATCCAATAATTATAGAAAAGAACACAACAAAGTAGTACATGTATTGACAAGTTCATAGATATAACTTATGACTTTAACTTATGATTATTTTTATGATTTTGATGGAACTTATACTAATTCATCTTTAGATGTTAAAAAGTATTGTTTGAGTTGCATGGGCATTATGATGTTTTATTTTGTAGAATTTTTCTTATACTTTGATTTAAGTGGATGATATTTCTTAAATGCTGCTTATTATTACCCACCTATTAATAATATTATAGATCTATGTGAGTTTGCTTTTTTTATATTTAAGTTGCTAAATTGTATTTAATTATAAGTTTTTTTGGAAGGTGAAATGTAAATTAAATAGTTTGTAATTGTAAATTTTCATGTTTGTAATTGTAATTATAAATTTTTATGTTTGTATATATATGAAGATTATTTTCACATAATGGATGAGTTTGAGATAGATGAGCTATTAGGTCTAGCACCACCTCCACCTCCACCTCTACCCGATCAATTGAGATAGACAATTAGGATGAATATTGATGCTTTGATTAGATATATTAATACTATTAGGCATGAGCCTCATCCACCTCCTCAGTTGTTACGCCTTGCAAATAGTATGCAAGGCATTGTACACTATGTGCAGGCATTAGATAGCGAGCTAGATAGCTATCATAGTTGGCATGAGGGATTGCGTGCATTTTATGTTGATGGCCTCACATACAAACAAGTTAATGAATTAAAAATAACAAAATTGGATTTAAAAAATATTTTGTGAAGAGATAGATTTGAAGAAGCCACAGATCTCTATTCGATGGTGTAGGCACTCGGGCATTGCTAGCCACTTTTGGGAGCAGTGGTGGATGGTCTTTGACCATCCACCACACTCCAATCATGAGGTCCTGATGTATTTTTTGAAGAAATTATGGGTCGAATTTGAATTGGGAAAATAGCCCAATTACTTTGATATTAGATCATTTTAGGGGGTTGGGAGAGGCATGCCCTAGGATAGGCCAGGAGAAAAATTAGTGACAGGGTTAGAAACCATGTCCGTGATGATCCATTGGTTCCTCTTCCATCACTAGTTGTTCCAACACCTGCCCATCATCGAGCAATGGATTCTTCTCTAGGTTCATTAAGTGCCCTGTCGGGCAATTTGGTATAGCAGTTGCGCAAGGTGAGGGCTACCCCCAGCTTAGCACATGTTTGCACGAGCTGTGGGGATGTATGTACGGGTCCATAGAGTGAGGTTGCCCCTGAAGGAGATGGTGATTTTGATGATGCTGATGCTACCCATGGTGGTTATGATGATGCCGAGGAGGCTGCACATGCTGATGCCATCTCTTCATATATTGATCTCCTGTGGGCAGACGATGATCAGCCTACAGAGGTACAAATTTATTTATATAATTTACAGTACAATATTAAATTCCTTATATATACACATATGAACCATAACATGAGTCAATTTTTTCTGAACAGGGGATGGATCATACCACGTCATTGAGGAACCGACATCATGTTACCTCAATACCTAGAGATGTTGGTGCCCCATTTACGGTAAGCACTTTCATCTAGATACATTGTATTGATATGTAAATTTAAAATAAACAATAAATTTTTTAATGTTTATGATGTACATATGATATGTTTTTTCAATTTTGTAGGGTGCTTCGTGTAGCACTGAGGTGGGTAGTTCTTCACGTGACCCGTGGACCACTGAGGCTCAGCCTCATATACCACTAGTATGTTTTTCATCCATTAATTTGAAGTGTTTATATGCTTACTAATTTATGTACAACTTTAATTCATGTTCGTTATTTTTTGCAATTGTAGGCTTCTGGATTGTTTGATGGTGCATCACATGTATTCCTTTGACCATCAGTTACTTTGCCTGCATCACATGTATGCTTTTATGTGATAATCTTGTAGTCTATATATATACTTTATAATTTATGTATATATACAAGTTTGATTCATGCTTTATATATGTTGTTCAGGTTGATGCCACTACTAGTATTGGTATGGCTATGGGATTGAGCCAAATACAACCATCAAGATTATCATTTGAGGTGATGATTAGAAAAATAATTTCTAATTTGATTATACTGTGTACCTAGCTTTTATAGGGATTATCAAAATTGATGTACAATGTTTTTTTTTGCAGGACTTGACTATGACCACTTTTCTTATTCATGATAGTGGACCTCCACGTACCAGTGAGGGCATCATAGAGCACGGTCGTATGGTAATTTATTTTAAATTTTTAGTATTTAATTACTTTATAAGTGAATTATGCAAGTAACTTCTTCTCATGTTAAATATTCTTCTCATTTAAAATCTTTTAATAATGTATAGGAGGGTGCAGACACTGATACTGCACAGGAGGGTGGAGTCACTAATACTGCATAAGAGGATGGAAACACTGATACTACACAGACACAGGATGGTGCATCTCAGGACCACGTGTAGCGGGATGATTCATCTCAGCCACCTTCACATGGAGTGAAGAGGACTGCAGATGAGATGCACGCGAGTTCTTAGATTGTATATTTTAGATCATGTCATGTTATTGTATTGTGGACTTTTTATGATGACACTTGTTATGTTTTCCTTGGACTTTTTATTATGTGATTATATATAGGACTCATTGTTATGTGATTATATATAGGACTTTTTATTATGTCATTTCCTTTCTATTATGATATCAGGTCGTGTTATGTGATTTGGCATACTCTAGTGATTATATATGTGATACACTATTTTGTTATTATGTTACTTGGACTTTTTTTAATGTCATTTCCTTGTTATTATTTTTTAAAGACTTGTTATTATGTCATCAGGAATTGTTATGTGATTGTATATAGGACATTTTATTTATGACTTGTTATGTGATCTATTTATGACTTTATATTTTAACATTGTGATTGATCATCTTATAGTGCAACAGTTTATAATTCAATAAAATAATTATCCCAATGTACAATAACATCCTATTCTTAAAATAATAATAAAATCTTTGAACTCACAATTAATATATGAAGAGATTACGATAAAATAAATATATCATAAAAAATTAGAATTCAATTGTAACACAATTACAATGTGCACAAAATAGCATTAAGAAGAAGATAACTAATACAATGTTGTTTATGAAACCAAAATTGTATCAAATGTAGACAAATACAATGTTAAAGGGACAAAGAAAAACAATTATCATGATTAAATATAAAAGAGTTCACACAAGTAACACAAACTTACATGCATATAAATTTGATATGAAAAATATAAAAGGATTATTAATTATAAATTAATCTCATAGAGGAATCCAATAGATTGATGGAACTAAGGTTAACCAGATTATTAGGAAGGTTTGAAGAACATTATTCAATGATTTGAAAGGAAGTAGACATAGATTCTTTCTTGTCAATTTCTTTTCGATATGCATAATTTTTTTGACCTTTTGAAGGGTTGGAATAAGTAAAGGAAGCCCTGCTATATGGAATAATTACATTGAAAGATGGTAGGTGAACATTGCAACCTCGTTTTCCATTATATAATTAATTTATATAGCTATAACAAAGCCAATGGGCAAGGAGTGTGTAACAACCTCTAATGCAAAATGTGTAATAGAGTAAGAGTTACAAACATAGTATTGACTTTCCTCTTAAGTTGACCACACTACTTTGCTAGTGTATTGAAGGTTTATAAGTGCGGATAGTAATGGTATGAAAAGAATGGATTTCATGGTACTAAAATAAAAAAGCACACTATAAATATAGATTTGTCATACAATGATGAATATAGAGTTGTCATATTTAAGACATAATTCTATCTTTGAACTTACAATTAATCTATGAAGAGATTACGATAAAATAAATATATCATAAAAAATTAGAATTTAATTGTAATACAATAACAATGTGCACAAAATAACATTAAGAAGAAGATAACTAATACAATGTTGTTTATGAAACCAAAATTGTATCAAATGTAGACAAATACAATGTTAAAGGGACAAAGAAAAACAATTATCATGATTTTATATTAAAAAGTTCACACAAGTAACACAAACTTACATGCATATAAATTTGATTCAACCTAAGGTACCATCTGCATCCTCTCTCTTTTGCAATGCGTCTATGATTTCCTCATGCTCTTCTACTGAAAGTGTCCACAATACCTTATTAGCAGGTCTACCTTTGTATCTTTCTAATTTGAAGTTTGTTACCACCACCAAATGAGAATAGTGTATAATCTTCTTTTCTGATTGGTAGTCTTCATAAGCTGGTAAGACATTCCTTCTTGTTAAGTATTTGCATAGCCATGTACCAACTACCACAATAGACCCAACTGGATATTGAAAACCATCATCATCTACTTGATCACATATCAACTTTTTCTTAGGTTCTACACATCTAGCTAGCTAATACTCAACCTGCTCATCATTATCCTCAGGTGCAACAACAACATACACATGTCCTAGAAAACAAGTTAAAGTACATGTAGAAATAAAACTTGTTACAATTTATAATTCAAATATGTAATCATAAATTATATGACAATACATAAAAATATATAATTTAAAGTTATAAACAATAAATTGAATAAAATTACCAAGTTGTATGAGGTCTGAAACACGATCATAATCTTCTGATGCAAATGCATGATCGGGGTCTTCATTTCTTTTGACATCTTCATATTGTGTCTCAGTAGGTGTTAAGGATTTGCGTTGCCATTCTTTGACCCATTCCATATTCTCGCATTCTTCCCATTCACCTGCAACACAAAATTGACAAAAACATGCAAGCTCTCTAGTCCATATAGTCCAAGTGTTAGAATTAGAACTCTTAAATGAATGCCATCTAGCTGACCCATTGAGTGTATCACAATCATATCTTGGAAGGATATTCTCCTCTTTAACTAGCCAGAAGAAACATCTAATTGTAGGGTTCTGACTTGATCCTGTGGATAAATCTGCACTACACCAATCCATAATTGCACTTGCATTTTTAAATTTAGCCTTTTCCTTGAATTTGAGTTGCTCTCTCCAAAGGGTTCTCTTAACACATGCACCAACACCGTCATGTTCTCCTTTCCCATTTCCAACCTCAAAAAAACTCCAAATGTGTTTGATATTAGTTTTCTTATGAATCCTACTCAACCAATAAAACATTCTAGCATTCTTGAATTGCCTTGTGCAATTATCAGACCATATTAGATGTTGTGTCATCTGAATTTCTCTCTCCCTCAAATTCTGTAAAAAGGTCTTGAAGCAAAACTAGACAAACTCATATGTGTGTAATTTATTATCACTTATATAGATATGGTACTCTCTCAAAATTTTGTGATCCTATTCTGTACTATCTGGTGCATGCTTATAGACAATATGGACAAAAATTGATACTTGCACTAAATTGTAGTATTGTGATTGGACCTCATCTTGTGGTGCAAGCGTGTAGTTCTCTGCAAAATCAATAACCAAAAGTATACTACCAACAGGAAATGTATCCTTACATATTCGAAACTAACCATCGAGCCATCTAGCATTTTGAGTGTGTTTAACATATTTAGGTATGATGTTACTCTTGAATTCATTCATAAATGCATGAACACTAACTTTTTCAGTGATTAGATCGCATTGTTTTCCAACCTTTCCATCCTTTAGTGGACACTCAATAGTTTTAAATCTTTTAACATCAACTAATTGTTGTCCAAAATCATTTGAAAGATTTTCATGCAAACATTCATCCAACAATGCAAGATTGCCACATATATCACATACACCAGAAACACATGCATTGAAAAGAAAACTTTGTTCATTTAGTGGGTTGCAAAACAAACTTGAAATAAACTCCTTTGTAGTTTCAGGTGATATATTTATACCACATTCTTGGAACATTCCATTACTATTCATGGTAACACGTATATATCGAAATACATCATAATGGTAGCGAAATTGAACATGAGTTTTGCAAGAACATGTGACTCTTTCCTTGTTAATTTGAACATACCAAGGTTTACACTTTTCAAAAGACCTTTGACAAATGCTAATAGTCAAAACCTTATCATCCAAATTTTTTTTATACAATTCAGTTTGAGTCATGTCCAATAGGTGTTTTGGATGTGGATCACGAATTTTTGACCCAACTCTTAATTTAAGAACATCTTTAACATTAGGTGATACTCTCGTATTATCGTGCCAAAATTTTTCGATCAATTTTTTGACTTCACCAGTAAGTTTCATATCAAACCTTGGTAGTCTACCACTAAAAGTCCACAATTTGTTTGCCGGATCACTTTCAAAATTAACTCTTCTTTCTACAGTGCTTGACAAAGTTTTGCGATTAATATTAAGATATCCACTTGTGTTACTCATCATTCTTTTATTAGAAGTTGTTTGGCTTACTAAAGCTATTGTTATTGCCCGTCGTGTTGCATTTTTATCTTTAGAACAACTTTTCTTTCCATTTGTATCAAAGGTGCTAGCAACAGTCGATACAACTTGTTTTAAAGACTCGTCCTTCTTCTTGGATTTGACATAAAAGCCTAACTTCTTCATCACTTTTCGCATTTTAGTCATTTTAATTAGTTTTACCATTAATTGACATTGAAACCCAAATTTCTTATTATAAAAAAAAATGTCTAAACAATCTATTTGCATGTGTCCTAATCTGTCTCCATGAAACCAAGCTAGGAAGGTTGTCTAGTACATCACTTTTAATTTCAAAATTTTTATTCATTTGATTATCATTCAAATGTGTTTCATTTTAAATTGGTGTTTCCATGTCTACATACACATTATTGGTTTTAGTTGCAGGTGGATTTTCAATTTCATTTGGAGTTTCAAATTTGGTTTCAATTTCAATTTCAAGTTGAGATCTAGTTTCATTTGGGATTTCAATTTGGATTTCAATTTCAGTTTCAAATTTAGTTCTAATTTCATTTGGGGTTTGATTTTCAATTAGAATTTCATTTAATAAGTAACCTACTTCTACTAAATCACCAATTTCTTCATGAGAAAAAACATAGGGTTGTGAAGACATACATGTATCCAATAATGGATTAGAAGATGCACCTGAATTAAATGGTTCTATTGTGTTTCCTTCGTCAGCATTTATCATCTCATTGATGTTCTCATCTTCTAAAATGATTGTGGAACTTGAAGCTCCTTGTCTCATTATTGATCTTCTCTCTCATTGACGCATTGCCTCCTCCCTATTTGCTGCAATCTCCTCAGTTGTCAGAACCTTCCTTTGCCTCTTCCTGCATTGATTTGATCCCATGGCTACACCAAAATTTGAATTCGAATCAATCTCCTTACCAAATTGACAATAAGACAAACAAAGATAATGATTAATCAAAACATTCTCTTTGTAGATTGTACCTACGAGGCAATGATTGAAAAATAATTCAATCATTGGGATTTGTGCTTGTGGGCCAGATTCTGGCCCAACAGATCTTTTCAGAAATGGGTGCCCGTTATTGAATGAAACAGGTGCCCATTTTTTAAAGCAAGCGCCCATTTTTGAAAATGGGCACCCATTTCGCTTTCAACAGTACAAAGCGAAACGGGTGACCGTTTTTTGAATTTAAAAAACGGGTGCCTGTTTGTTAAAATTAGGGGCGGGAAACAACCCTTAGCTTTTTTTTTTTGCTTCGGGATAGGCTTGGTCCCACCAAGCCTATGCTTGGACCTCCAAAAAAATGACTAAGGTAAAACGACATAAGATTTCTACCTTGGCCTAATTTTTTGAGGGCCTTTTTGATTGAATTTTTTGATGAAACAAAAACCCATTAGAGTTTTTAGCATCCTGATTTCAGAAATGTAAATTTCATAGTGATAAGATTACTTTTACTATTTTTGTATTATTTATTAATCAAAAGTGGAACCTAAACCTAAAATACCAAGGTTCACTAAAACTTTAATAACTTTTTTGTTTTTAGGATTTTAGAAAAAAAAATTATATGACATCAATCTACATACAATTATTTTGAATATAAAAAAAAAATTGAAAAATATGAAATTTTCATCAAATTATGGTGGTCGTACACCCGATGTTTTGAAAATATACTTTATTGTGAGTTAAAAATTAATAAAAAAATATATATTCAATAAAAAAATAAGAAAAAATATTCTCATCAATATTTGGTGTCTTAGGTATCATTTCCCAGAAGGATTTGCAAAAATTCATTTATTTGCATCAAAAAAGGGTGGTCATACACATGTGTGGTATGGTCCTGAAACAGGCATTTTGAAAAACTGGTTTTTAAACATGCCTACTAAAAAGGGATTTCTAGCATGTGGGTATGAAAATAAATTACATATTTGAAAATTAGACTCTGAGCACTACATTTTCTATTGCTGAAGTTTTTTGAGATTCAATCTCTAAGTGCATCAAATTTTGACATCAATTGACATAAAATTTGAAAAACAGAGAAAACACTTCGACTTTTTGCCCAAAAGTGGGACTCAACTTCTTGTAGCCACCCTATAATAAACAATAAAATATTATAATTTTGTAATATATATTTGATACTTGTAGAAATTGTTTCAATGATTAAATTATTTTATGTTGAGAAATAAAATATTATCTTCACCTAGGGGTTCATTTGGCTCAAAACACATGAATACTACAATAAATTTTACCTCAACCATGTTTAAATTTATCTAGTTTCTCTCTCATATGAAACAAATGTTCACTTGGAGCTACACATAGTTATGAGTTGTCACAACTCAACTGACAAACACATTCACACCTACAGGCTACTTCACTGCTTAGGTTGTTGTCTCTATTCTCTACTCATTCTCTAGAGCTACTAAATATGGAGGAAATTCTCCCTTTTTGTCTACTTTTGATCTTCTCAAAAAATTCCCCTTCAAATTCAAATTCAAAATTACCTACCACATTTACTCCTCTGCAGTCTTGTTGTTCATGTCAGGAGTTGTTGGGAGGAAGATCCCAACACGATCTTCCTCCAAGTTGTTTTTGTTGTAGCACTCTTGACAGGTAGGTGAGGTTTACGTGGGGGCATACTGGGCAGCTCAGACAATAAATTCCAATATTAAGCACTTGGGATAAGGTGTAGCATTTATTTTTCACAACATGATAAAGCTCAAAAGAGAAATAGAATTTATGCATACGACAACCACTATCAACTAATGAAAAAGCAACACCAATACAATAAATTTTGATTATTATCAGATGCAAATGACATACCCTTAATAACAAGAGGGCAACCAGAGCCTAAATTGACTCTTGAAACATCACCCCATTGACAATAGTACTCCTAGATACCAAATTTTTTATTCTTTTCTCATCAACAATATGCAATTTGTAGCCATCAAAGTGCTGCAAAAAAATGTAAAAGCTAGAATATATCCATTAGACAATAATAGGTATAAAGGTGCCCAGAGCCTCATCTATTCAAAAAATATCTTTCCATAGACCCATTATATGCCCAAAAACCACCATTACTATCTTTCTCACCATTTTATCATTCCAAGCATCTCCAAAATTAGCACATTTCCTTCCTTCTTCTCCAACCCACAAAGATAATCAGTAGTAAAAACAACAAAATTATAAACAAGCCAGTAGGACTAGGTATTAGAACAAAATCATATTTTTTACTTCAATATCAACTACAAAATCCATGAAAGTCTCTGAAAACACTAGCTAATCTAAAATCCTTCAATGGTCGCCTACTCATTACTCCACCATTTAAATCATTAATTCTAGAAAATCCCCATAAAACACATTTACTAGAGAAATTATTCTTAATTACAAATTCTAAATGATATATTAGATTTTGAAGATTTTTTTTGGGTTGTATCTACATGTGACTTAACTGCTTATAGCTATTGATTTGTCTTTTGGGTAGTAACGATGGATGTTGTGGCATCCGTTATGCATGCAAGGGTCAAAAAGTACACTTTTCAAATTGTCGCTTGATACCTATTTAAATATACCCCAATAACTATGCACTTAAAATCACCAATACTTATGCACAATTACCCCAATAGTTATGTGCTATGGGTACCAATAAGAGTTCACATGGGCAAATTATGACCCAAAAAAGCTAAAAAAATGAGAGGCTATTGGTACATTTGTAATCTATTAATGAGCTTTTAGTTATTTTTATTTTATTTTCTTAAGGCTACTAATTGGGAGGTTGGGTGTGCAAGGAGTGTACGATTATTAGAACATGAACAATGATTGATGCTCTTCCCCTAGTTGCTTTTGACCAAATCCCATTTCACAGCTTTCGTGCACTTAATAGCATTTTTGACAACTTCTAATAGTTTTTTTGTAAAACTAATCTTTCTTGCGTTTTGTTATCAAGTTTGGTTGGTTTGTCGTTATTGTGGTCTTAACATCTCATTAAACACATTCTAAAACATCTCAAGCAAAGCATTGTCAACTAGGGTTATATTGTTATTTTCATTACATCTAATTAGTTTTAGAAGTAGTTAGAACAATTATCTAATTATTGATTATCCAAGTCTTTAAGTTACTTTATTTACTTATGTTAAACTTGGGTGCTTTTTTCTATTATTAAATTAGACTAATAGTAGCTTAAGTTGTCTCGTTCATTATAATAATAACACTTCGCACTGGCTAATTTAATTTTACTTCTAGGTTTGCATATAGGGTTTCATTTATGCTTTCATAAAGATTCAATTATTCATTGTAATATCTTTTTGTGAAATCAATACAAAATTCTTAGGCCGTGTTGAACAAATTATCTTTACTTGATATTTCTTTGTGACAATTGGTATGCTTGTAGATGATTATTGGCTTGTAAAGTTGAATCTTCAACTTCGACATGATATCAAAGTAGATCCACTATGTTCCTATCTATATTCTTGCGGGATCTAGCCTTGAGGGATTTTTTTAATGCACATTAAGCTCAAATAGAATTTTTCATCGCATTCACAACATCCCAAAACCTATAGATTGGTTGTCATTTTGTCACAATTTGAGTAGTTGAAGTTTTGGGTCATTTACCATGAGAGCATGTAAATTGAGTCAAAATATAATAATTAACAAAAATTTGAGTATTGTAGAGCGAACATAACTGCCATCATTCTTAGAGCACCTGAGGACCCTAAAAAAGCCTGTTCAAATGCAGAAATATGAGCAGTTGAAAAAAATGTTTTTTTTTTTAATTGCTTGGGATTTTCGTTCAACTCCATATAGAAATATATGACTCCCAAGCAACCCATTATTCTGCATAGGAAAGAAAACATTTGTAGGTTTATAAATTTTTATTTTTTGAAAATTATTTGCAAATCATACTTATAAAAAAAAGTTTCAAACATTAAAAAAAAGACATTAAAACTGTCTGCATAGGCCTGCACCTATACTATACAACCCTACCAATGTAGACATTTGTACCTAGGAGAAAGTGCATAATGTTAAACCCTAAATTTGGTGGAATCCCTATTTTTAGTTGCCTTCTAACTTTAGCAAGTCTTTCTAAATTTGATAGGAGATAATATTTCATCCAGAAAGGCATATTTTGGTGGATTTTTTAGACTAATACTTTATTCTAGTAGGAAATATTTTGGAATATTCTATTTTTGGACCTCCTTTTTTTATTTTGACATGTGTGTGTTTTTTTGGCCATATCTCGGTTATACATGTTCAAAATCACATAAAAGAGATATTGTTTGAAAGATGGTTCTGACATTGATCCAATGGTGCTATTATTTTTCTCATATTTTTGCTTTAGTTTTTTGTACCAGGCTTGTTAAATAAATGTTCAATTTTGCACATTTGGATTCTATTTCTACAAATGATTAGGCTTTAGAAAGTTGGTGGAGTTCGCTACCCAAATATCAAGTCCATTTTTCCATAATTTGTACCAAGTACTCAATTATCTTAGTTTTATTCATTTCTTACTTATTTTTATTTATCAACTTTAAAAGTTGCAAAAGGCTTATTTTTTCTTATTGTGTCGGGATAGAATCATCATCATTCAATTTTTCATATTGTCTTAGCCCTTTCCTAATCTAAAAACCAATTCCATTGGTAGAACCCTTTATTGAGAAACTTACACCCCATAATAATTATAGTTGGAAGAGAAAAATGATTAGATTTGTTCGAGTTAGGTGTTTATGGTCTTATTTAGTTAAGACTCAACCAAATTCAACCCATTGATTTGAGATACTTCAGTTTCAAAACAAGATGGATGAGGCTATAGGTTTGATTCAAGGCCTACATGTTTCAAATATTCTCTAGTTCCGTATTGATTCTTACAACTCTCCTAAGGATATGTGGCTCAAATTTGAGCAGATGTTTGGGGGTATTAGTGAGTTCCATTGACTTCAGTTCATGGGATAGATATGATATCATTGGTACCTTATTTCTTCCTCCCATTTAGGAATTTTTGGAGAAATTAGAATCCATTTAATCACGTCTACAAGGTTGTGTCGAGGAGAAGATTGACAACGGGTGCATCTTTCTAATTATATCAAAGCTTTATATAGTCTTTTAGTTATTTTCTTCATCATTTTATTCCATCATGGTTTCTTTGGGTATTGCCTTAACTATGCCTTCATTTGAGGTGTTTTGTGAGCACTTGACATGAGAAAATGTCAAATTATCATAGCTTAATTTAGTTTTTAGTTTCAAATCATAGGCTTTGGCTACTCAAATATCATTTCCTACTCAATTAGCTTTAGAGTCTTGAATGCACATTATTTATATTCTTCATCCTCCCCCAAGAGGTCTTTATGTGGGAAGGACAAGTCTAAGTGTGATCATTGCACCAAAATAGGACATGGTTAGCATCATTGTTATGTAAAGGAAATTAATGAAATGAAATATCTTCTTCGAAATAATCATATTCTTGAGTACTTTCATCTAGTGCATCCTCTTCTAGCACTTTAGAACCTACACATTTTGGGTCAACTTATATAACATGTGGTGAAGACATGATGAAAGACCATGCTCTCTTTGCATCGACACACCTTCAATCTAGCTATAGCTTCTCGATTCAAGATTCACTCATCATATGACATCATTCAAGGGTAAACTCTCTTCTTTTGAGAATCATACAATTTCACACATTTTGATGTGTAATAAGACTTGCATGATTATTACTGGGAGTGGTTTTATTGAGGTTGATAGTGTCACATTCAATAATTTTTTCTTTGTTCCTTCATTATTTTCCAGCCTCCTTTCCATAGATACCAAATTACTCATAGTGGGATAGGCAAGATAGTTGAGTTCACTCCAATTATTTAGTTCTCATTAGAGATTTACATAATAGAGAGCTTATTGTAGTTGGTAGTTTTGATCATGCATCATGGCTATATGAGTTCTAAGATTTTTCTCTTATCAAGAAAGTAGTTCCATTGACTGGTCCTTACTCTCATGCATCTAGAGTGGGTTAGGTATGTAAGAAGAGGGTTGGTCACTTGAACCTACATGTGAGCTTCAATTATCCACAATGGTTCTTGAGACTCATGTTGTGCCTCCTTATCCAACTCTTATTTCTTTAGAGGTCAGTTCAGTTAAGCAAGTTGATTGTTCTCTTCTAGTTTCAACTTTGTGGGATCAGTAATTTCTAGATATGTAGGGTTATTTGATATATCACATACTCTAAACATTGGGGACATGATTGAGGATATTCTATTTGCCTTTAATAAAGTATTTTGCACTCTTGTCGTTGCATCTCCAGTGCCTTCAATAGTTGTTCATTAGGTATATTCATAGTTGTTTGGGTTTGCTTTAGTTGATTTGGCATCTCTTGATTCAGACATGCGTACAATATATTAGACTTCCATGAAACACATCTTGAGGCTATTCCTTCTGGAGTTTCTTCTACCTTACCCATTTGATTTATTTCTTTTCTCTCCTATGGGGGGATCTTGATTCTACCTATGAGGGAAACATTTGGAGTCCTTCATTCTTAGTCATATTTACTCTTTTTTTTTAAATGTCTTTTTCTCTTTTGGAGATAATTTTTCTTCCACTAGGTTTTTCTCCTTTTCTCTAGTTGTGAGAGTTGCAAAAGTTTGTACATGGGTACTTAATTAGGCCTTGTTGTTGAGACTCATTCATGCTTTCATCTTATAATTTTTAGCTACTTCCTAAGTTAATATTAAAGGGGGTAAATTGGAGTAATTAATATAATTATCTAATTATTAATTAATTAAGCCCTTTAATTACTTTTTCACTTAAGCTAAACTTAGGTGATTTTTTTTTTAATAAATTAGGCTAATATTAACTTAAGTTGTCTTGTTCATCAAGATTCAGACACTTGGCACTAGCTAATTCAATCTCGCTTTAGGGTTTTCATCTAAGGTTTCATCCATCCTTTCATAAGAATTCGTTCATTCATCATAATATATCCTTTTCTACAATCAATATAAAACT
The DNA here is from genome assembly GCF_030272615.1 of Cryptomeria japonica. Taxonomy (NCBI): domain Eukaryota; kingdom Viridiplantae; phylum Streptophyta; class Pinopsida; order Cupressales; family Cupressaceae; genus Cryptomeria; species Cryptomeria japonica. The sequence goes on from NC_081412.1 coordinate 637,755,780, forward strand.
ATTAGGTTGTGTTGAGAGAATTGTGCTTGCATGATCTTTCTTTGTCACAGTTGGTGTCCTTGCAGATGATTCTTAGCTTGTGAAATTGAATAATCAACTTTAAAAATTAGTATTGTTTTTCTTAATAATGTGTATTCAATTTATTTTCTACGTAAAAATCATGTTTTCATTTGTATCTATTTCACGTATAAATTCATTTTAAGACATAAGAATAATGCTATAGTTTAGATATGATTTTTATATAAAAATTTAAAAAATGACTTGGTAGTTAAAAAAATGAAGAATAAAGATTGAGATTATTAAAAGATAAATTATGTGATGTATTTCTTCACAAACCTTTCAAATGACATGAAGTTCAATGCACCATTTTAGTTTTCTCTCATGTGTATACTATTTTTTCATGACCATTTAATTATTCTTTATTTTTCCTTTTATCTTTAATAAAGTAATTCTTCTATTAAATTATTCAATTATAAATGATTAAATCACTATAATAATGTTGTTACTAGCATATCTAATACTTACAAAAAAATTATGTAAAATGTATTAAGAGATATCCTTCTTGAGATACCTATTAAGAGAGATGATATATAAATGAAATAAGAACCTTGAAAAATATTTCTCTTGGAATATTTTACATATATTATTTAAAATATAGATATGCTAGTTTATAGGATGTACAGATTTGAATTGAAGAAAAAAGCTAACACGCTTAATTTCTACAATCTTTAGGAGTTCATTTTTATGCATTCTACATTAATTTTCCCATAAATATTGAATCAAAAGTGTAGGTATTATCTAAGAAAAAGGATAAAAAGAAAGATAATATTGGCAAAGGGCTTGGTATTTTTCTTGGCCATACATGCAACCTTATATAAAGTATAATATAATGAAATATATATCTATCTTAACTCAACAATTCTACTTTTGTTAAAGAAATTCTCACCCACCATTCCATTCATCTTTTCTACATACAACTCATCAACTTCACTTTTATAAGTTTATGAAAAATAACACATTACCTTTATGATTTATCTCTTCTCTTCTATTAATGATGCTGAAACTCCTTTTGTATATGCAACCTCCTTATCTTCCATGGTTGTTCCTTTTAAAAAACAAATTTTATCTACACTCTCCTCATTTCCTTCTTCATCCTTTAACATGAGAATTTAATCTTCTTTACTGCCATCCACATGACATGTTGCTCCTTCTCTTCTACATGCATTCAGAAGAATGTTAACACAATCATGGAATTTATTTATTCCCATCTACACATCTTTTCTCTCTTTTTCAAACTCATCTATCCTCCTCTCTTCAAAGGATTGTTATATTATTCTGATGTCTTCTTTCAATAGAAGATCACCCAAGTATCTTCATCAATTTTCACATCAAATTCAAAACTCCCTAGATCTAATTTTTGAGTTGGTTCATCTTCATTTCCTACACACAAAAGATCACTTGCAAACATACTAACACAAGAAGAACAATGGAAATCAGCGTCACTCATTTTTTGATTTTTTCCATCCTCTTTCTCATTAGTATCTTTCTATTTTAAGCCATTTTCAAGGACATCCAATTTGGATTTAATTTTTTTCAATTCTTCTTTGAGCCTTTTATTTTTCTCTTTTTTCCAATATTGTTCCTAGAATAGAATTCTTAAAAATCTCTTCAAATTTACCTTCATCATTTTTTTTGAAGACATATTCTTTTAAAGACATATTCTTCTTCATGTTCTTTTCATGTAGAATGTCCTTTAATAATTCGACATGCACACTATGAAAGAGGGGAAAATAAAAAATATAGTGAATTGATGCAATATTTATTGGATCATTATTTGTTTTTGTTAAAATTTATCACGATCCCCATTCATATGACCCCATTACACCCCTTTTTTCTAACTTTGAAAATTATTCAATACAAATAACCCAATTAGGTTTGTAGAAGAATCCTAAGAAAAAAGTACAATTTGGTGACATAAGTCATTAATCCAAATGACCTATTATAAATAGTTAAACTTTTCTTTCATATTAGCATAACTATTGCACAATAATCAATATAGTTCAAGGAAACATTTTAATTTACCTATAGTTATTATTTTTGGAGATACGATGTCGTGGATAACAATGTCGTCTACCGATGCCCTACGACCGGCTACTGCTGTCGTCCTGCCTCCCGCTCGATCCCCTGGTGAGGTTGTTGTCCTGCCTGTGGCTCCTGTTCGCTCCCCTGGTGCCGATGGTGTTTCCCCTCCGTGTGCTACAAATGGGGGATCCACAAGGATTTCTGTCTGTGCCATGGTGGGGGGTTCTTCGCCTCCCACTTCAGATGCTCGACTACCACCTTCAGCATGGGCCTTTCCCTCTTCGAGGGTGGGTGTTGTGTCTTCTCTACCTCCTAGGGGTACCTTTGCTGGGGTGAAGAAGAAGGTTGTCCTTATGGCTGAACCTTGTAGGTCCAAGATTGATCATGCATCTATCGTTAATACGACGGACGGTGATCCGGTGCTTTTGGCACCCTCTGCTGCGGATCGGGCTGCCTGTGGCTTGGGGCCTACGACTGTTCCTATGTGCAAACCCTTGGCTTTTAGGGTGTCTACTGAAACTACAAAGGAGATCATCCACAATTCCTCTGTGTTTGAGTCTCATGGATTGATTTGTAGGTTTCGCGGCATTTGGCCAAGCCTTCCTCAGCTGCACACTTGGATTTTCCAAAGCTGGGAACTGATCTTAAAGGGTTCAGTTAACATTTTTCCTTTAGCCAAGGGTTTTTGGATTGCTAAATTTGAATATGATGAGGATAGATCAAAATTTTTATGTAACAATCCTTTTAGCTGGGAGGATAAATTTGTTTTGATGGTTAAACCCCGGTTCTCAGATTTTAACCCACCTACTGATTCATTTAATGAGATTCCTATCTGGGTTAGGCTCCCGAACCTTCCCCTTCATCTATGGACGGACTCTCTGCTAAAGGAAATGGGGGAGGCTTTAGGCGAATTCCTAATGATTGATAAGGATTCTTACCATATTTATCATTCTACTTATGCTCAGATTTTGGTTAACACTGATGTTTCTAAAGGGCTCCTAGCTGAGATTGAGATTGAATCTTCCTTGGGATCTTGGGTCCAACCGCTCGACTTTGAGGGTATCCTCTTCAGATGTGGAAATTGCTTCTAGGCTGGCATGTTTAAAAAAAAAAAATATTTGTTTCTTGGTGGAAGGGTGCCTCCTCGAAACACTACTATTTTGTTCGAAAGAAAAGCTTCTCCCAGGTGGTTACGTAGGTTCCTTAGGTTGATGGTATTGCGCCTCTAGCTGTTGCCTCTTGTTTAGGTGTTGCTTCGCCCTAGGTGTGTGTGGATGCTTGTGGTGGCATTTCGACTGATCGTTTGAAGGATGCTAGATCTTCTTCTTTGGTGGACAACCTTCCTGCTTCCTAGATTGTTGTTGGATCTTTGTCTGATCCTCAGATTTCTATTGTCCCTACCTCTCCGGATGCTGCCTTTGTTCCTCCTGGTGATGCGAGGTCCTCTATTCTGGACCCGTCTTCTTGGCAAAGGACTGCTGCTAGGGTTGAGGAGGGATGGATTACTGTTAGAAGTAATAAATCGAAATTGTCTCAGTCCTCTTTTGATATGACCCTTCGATCCCACAAGGTTAGGTCAAATTCTTGATCCGTCTTGGTAGGGTTGGGGCAGCTGGTTTTTGCAGCCTGTTGGTTTCTGTTGAGGGTCCTTCTTGTGCTATCCCCCATCTTTTGTATGGCTGTGCCGAGTCTCTTTTGTGTTCTGTTTCTTTGGGTGGACTTTCAAGCTTATCTTTCGGTTCGGGTTGCAGGTCCTTCCAAAACATGTTTTGTATAGGGTTTCATGTCCCTTCAAAACTTGTTTTCCCCTATTCAAAAACATTTTAATTTACCACATAGATAAGGATATACCATTTTCAAATTGCAACAAGGTTTAGATGAGATGTATGCTACTTTTGTAACATAACATGCACATAACAAGATACACCATGCAAGACTCCTTCAAATAATCATACGGTGCCATAACTACTCCATGTCTGAACAAATATTTCCTTCATATTCAAATGCATCCATTACATAAGAGTACAGCTTGCTAAATCATAAACCAAAAAATAACAAGAAGATTTTGTAGTCAAGCCATTCAAAAACAATACACAAAAAAAATATGAAAATGAGAAGGAATTCACATAATCAAAGAAAACATCATCATCCATATCGACTACACTATAATACTTTGATAATTGAAGAATATCTTAAATATAATATTAAAAAGAATAGTCATATCATGTGCTGTGTTGGCATGTAAAAGATTTCACAATGGTGATATTTTAGATGCAATTGATTCATTGGAAAGAAAACACTTGTGCTTTTTGGTTCCTGACAGCAGACAGAGGAAAGCATTTTGTTCCATCCCATTGAAGGAAAACAGCAAAGAAAAGAGGTGTTTTCTTAAACGTGTTTGCAAATGACAGCACCCTCCTCCCTTGTACTATAATTATTTCTATTTCTGTACATGCACTTCCAATATTACTGTCAACTAAACCTGCAGCTTTGTGTATATGATTTTAAATATTACAAAAAGGGTTGCTACCTTTCTATTCTATTCCTGATCCCCACCTTTTCTCTTGTATATTTTTTAAGACAATTTTAAATTTAAGAAAGACCTGTAATCATGCATTTGGAAGTATTGAATTGACTACTTCGTTAAATGCACCATCTAGAAGAACATATATGGGAATTCTGGCACAATTTAGGAATTCAGATAGAACATATATGAATGAAAGATATCATTGAAACTCTTTACTAGTACTACAGTGATCTATCTAACATCAATCCTTAAAAAACTCTTTGTCACTCTGTCTAAAGTACAACTTACAAAGTTGAATTTGCATATGTAGTACAGTTAACATTATTGATTAAGGAATTCAACAAAACAAATAGGTACTAGGATCACTAGGCAATATGGTGGCAGAATACATCTCTACTTGAAAGAAATATAGTTCTAAAAATTATTCCTCTTTGGCTGATGAAGCTTCATATCCACCATCTGGTCTTTTCACGAGGGTTAAGGCATATGGGTCCCAAGAAGTTTGTCCCAAAATATGAAGAAGGGCTGTGAAAAGTCGTATTTCATTCCATGCAGCTGGTGATGAACGTCATGATATGCTGCGTTGTTGTGGAAAAAGATGTGAAAAGGATTTCCAGGCAGCAGGATTCCACAATGATCATCTACAGCCTTAATTGTTGCAAAGGAGGAAAAGAATATGAATGTTCGGGGTGTCATCCCTGAGAAAAGATATGACACAGCACCACCAATTGTATCTACAAGAAAACCCTCCAATGGATGGTTGTACATTGCTCCAAAGGGCCAAGGCACTATAAGCTTATGGTGTCTTGAATGAATAGTCCGATACAGAAACTTGTTATTGTGCATATAACGGTGGAGAAAGTACTGCCATGTATCGCATACAAACATGTCTACCAGGAATTGTCTGGCCTGTACCATAAGTGAAGGCTGTAAAGTTATACCAGATTCTCCTGCATCTCCTGTCACCTGTGCTCAATCAACGATCATAAGTTCCCCTCAGTTTCTAATTGGTTACGAAACCGATAAGCCAATTATCATAAAATGTTGAAAACCTAAAGAAACAGTGAGAATTTCCAGAATAATTGAGATCCTACTGAATGTTTTTTTAAAGCCTCTAAAACGTGGATCTCAATATAACCTACAATCACAAATTTGGAAGTCCAAAAAACTCATCACAGGCTCAGATTCAAATGCCCAAAATTATGCCAGCTATCTACCCATACTAATCAGAAACCAAATCTCAAGAGCTTGAGATAAGTTGTAGCATTGCTTTGTCATAACATGATTTATCTCAAAAGAGAAATAGAATTTATGCATGCCACAACCTTATAAAGTGATGCAAAAACAACAGCAATTCAATAAATTTTGGCTATTATCAGATGCAAATGACATACCCTTAATAACAAGAGGGCAACCAGAGCCTGAATTGACTGCTGAAACAACACCCCTTTGACAACAGTACTTCTAGACACCACATTTTTCAGTTTTTCCTCATCAACAGTATGCCAGAATATACCCAATAGGCAATAATAGGTACAAAGGTGCCCAGAGCCTCATCTGTCAGAAAAAAATCCTTCCATTGACCCATTATATGACCAAAAAACACTAATCTCCTCTGCACAATTCCTTTCTTAGTTTCCAACCCAGTAAAAGCAACAAAACTATAGAAAAGCTAGTAAGTATCAGAACATAAACACAATTTTTACTTCAACACAATCCCTGAAATCACAAGCTAATCTAAAATCCTTCAATGGTAGCCTGTTCATTCCTCTACTCTTTAAGCATTAATTGTAGAAAGCACTATCCCAGAAGACACATTTACTATAGAAACTTTCGTAAATACTATAAAAACTGCAACCTTGTTTGCAAAGATTACGTTTCTTGAAAATATATTTTCTTGGAATACCATTTATTCACCCAAAACCAGCCACTTGGTCAGACAAACATATGGCGATCATCGATAGTTTTTTTTGTCCGGATCAAACAAACATATCTCACACATTTTGTGCACTTCAACAACATTTTTTACAACTTTTCATAGTTTTTCCAAAAGTGACCGTTCTTGCCTTCTGTTATCGGGTTTGGTTAGTTTGTCGTTATTTTGGTCTAAACATTTGAAGAAACGATATTCAATTAGGGTGAAATTAAATAATTGATACAACACTTATTCGTAAAATATCAAATTGCAGATAAGCTTTTTTTTATGACATCTATTCAATTTATTTTCTTGCCAAAGTAGATTAAAGAGGATAATAATGAAAAGTTATGCGAGTCATCGATATTAAACACTTTACATTGCAAAACATCTTAGCATATTTATTTGTTTGCTTGTGTAACAATTGTAAATTTTGTTGTTATACAAGTAGCTTTTTGTTAATATTTATTTAATTTTTTTTTATAATTTAGATTAAGTAGGGTAATAACAAAAAAATTTATTAATTATAAAGATTTTCTAGCTTATTCTTATTATTTTGTCCAACTTCTTTTTTTCTAGATTTTAGGAAGTTGTGATACATCATTTTATAGTTATATAAAGTTCAATTATTTTTCGCAATCTACATTAATAAATTGATAATAATGAATTACACAAGCTTTAGAGACTTTATAGCTGCTCTAACTTCAAGAACCTATGTATGTCATCCTGTGTTGTACAAAGCCTAATTATCTTCTTTATAATAATGAATAAGTTAACCAATAGCTCCTTCAACTCATCTTCCTAACTTCCACTTTGAAGTACTTCTTGTAGTGAATTCTTCGCTATCTTTAAAATTTAATATTGTTTATTTATTAAAATAATTTTAGAGCATATCATGTTATTTTCATTATCATTTGTTGCGGTTTCCATTAGTTTAAGACTAAAAATCCCTAAGAATATGTGATATGTGAAGTAAATTATTTAATAAAGAGAATCATATTGTTCTAAATAGATTAAATGGGCAAAAGGCCCAAACCTTTACATAACCACATCACAAGCACACGATAGGGAGGAGCTCACAAGTAGTGAGACTGCCAAAACCACAAAAACCAAAAAAGGACATGCCCTTTTTTTTTAAATGAGCTTTTGACTAGAGCATCTAATTGGTGGGAACAAGGTTTCCAACAAATCAAAATTACCTAATTAGAACATAGGGGTTTAGGAAAGCACCCCAAACCATCTTCCTAATTAACCTTTTGAGCTTAAACCAAAGTAGCAAAGGTAGCAAACAACACCTAGTGGATTTTGAAAGATTCCAACAACCTTGTAATAAAAACCTAGCCTTTCCAAAAGAAATATTCACAGTAAACCTGAGGAAAGGACTAACACAAAAAAATGTAGTGTTTTAAAAGGCATCCCTAAGCCTTATACTAGTAAAAAACCCTACAAAAAAACATTGTGGGCCACCTCAACAAGTCCGTTGTCAGCAGAACCTTGGGACCTTAACAGGTGCACATGTAGCTAGATATTGAAGATACCTAGGAATCTAAAAGCTATAAAAAGACATATCCCCACCAAAGAAAACATGAATTGATGCAACTTAGCAATCCTGGTAGGAGTAACAAATGGGAAAACCATAGTAGGATCTATGCTATCCACCAGATCGTTAACATCAAAATGCCCAAGAGAACCCCTCATCTATTCAATCCACATCACATGAAGAGCCGCATCAGTACATTCTTTAGCAATGATGTGCACAAAAGAGTCCAAAAGAAAGTCCACCTTGAGACAATCCAAGAAAAAAAAATAGTCCTCTAAACCCTAACTAGTGTAGGAGAAACCATAGAAATCTTAGAAAAGGTGGAGAGATCAATGGAATCACTAACAACCAAGCCAAATGAGAATATCAAACTAGGGCATAAGATGTAAAGGCACAAAGACCACAACCCCCTTTTCTTGTGCTCACCATCTTCTCTAGTGATAGAAGCCACCTATAGTATACATCGGAAAGAGACCCACCAGATAGAGCCCACCATAGAGGGAATAAAAAAGATAAGGGCTAACAAAAGACAAACACATAGCCCACCAAACATGCCCCAAATGAGGCATGAAAAATAACACTGTAGACTAGAGGAATTAATCTCCAACCCAATATAGGACAACATACCCATAACAATGAGCCAAACAAACTGACAAGCCCAAGGGGAGTATCATGGTAAATGGATGAGAGACACAGAAAAACCCATCCATAGAACAAAATGACAAGACTCAAGGACTAGGGAGGAGCAAGATAGTCCACAAACAAGCCACAACAACAATAAAAATCCTGCAACATGCACAATAAATGCCAAACCTATGAGGTAAGCCCCAAAACAAAGTAGAGGAGATCCTCCAAATGAAATCCCATTTTGTAGAAAGCCCAAGAGAATCTCCAACTAGAGACACAAGAAGAAATAGGTCAAGACCAGGGACCAAGTCCAAACTTGAGATTTGTCATTAAGCATGCAAAGTCTTGTGCTATTTTTTGGACAATATTGTTGTTGGCACTAACCACCACTTTGAGCTTATTGTTGACCTTATTGATAAAGATTTCCAACATACTAATCCTTTCTTACTAGTCCATTTTCATGGACTTCATGTCTCAAGCTATCACCTCAATGAAAGACAGTTGTAGTGTCCTAAAATTGCACTCATTTACAAAATCTACCACATTTGGGTCTTCACCTTAGTGTTTGTGCCCCTCACTCGATTGAAGGCTTGATTATGCTCTTGCACATTAAAAATGGAATCTAACTCAAATAGAACCTCACCTAGCACCTTGTGCCTGCCCCAAAATAGGGTAGGACCATGGCACCACGTGATGGTCCTCCATAAATTAGGCCCAATTTGACCCCTTGGTCCTATTTAAAATTGAGCGGGATTTCCCTCTCTGTATCGGTTCATGTCAAAAAATTAGCCAATTTGACCAACAGACAAGTATATAAAGAGGATTTACCCTCTCATTTGAACATCTAGCTATCATCAAGAGAACATATGAGATCAAGTATTCAAGCATTCAAGAACAATTGAGTAGAAAATAATCTTCTTTCATCTTACAAGCAATAATAAAGTCAAGTTTCAAGCATTGAAGGAGACATTATTCATCCTATTTTGTTGAATAATTCATAAACCTTAATTCCATGTGGACGCAAGTAAAAATTCACAAGGAGGTATCATAATTCAATTCTCAGTCATAATTCAGCATTTCCCTCAAAAGGAGATCCTTTCCTTTCAGTCATTTCAATTACATTTATGTCAATTTCATGGTTAATTCCAAAACCGGGGTTTGACCTAAGGCAAACCCTTATTCCTAACACATTTCCCTTTCTTTCTATGTTTAGAAAATAGGTACAAAGTTATACTCTTCAGATTAAGCTTTATTCACAGAGATGAATCATCTCCCTTTAGTGTGCGAAAAGTTTGGAGGATTGTTGTGATGCGCCATGGTCCCAATAATTTTTTAGTAGTTTCAGGGAGCTAATTTGATTCAGCTTATATTACTCAGATCTAGGTGTGTGCAATATAAATACCACATCCATATCTCACTATTTTCATGCTTTTACCTTTAGTTTTTAGCATTTTACCTAATTTCAGCATTTCAACTCACAAAAGAGGAAATTCCCTTCAATCCAAATTCACTTAGCATTTAGTCTTGATCTGATTCATGACTAGATCTAGTAAATTCCCTTTTCTCTTTTGAATGTAAAGTCTCTTAGAAGTGAAAAATCCTCCAATTCTCCTTCCTTGGGTAAAAACCCTACGAAGAGAGAAGTAGAAACATAAATTTTCCACTTAACAACAACATCTTCTTATACTCTTTCTTCTCCATAGCCCTATTTAGAACACTTTAGAAACTATTAATTTTATTCATATGGGAATTCAACCTAGCTTTAATGTCACTTATCTTAGATATGAACCAATTGGTGAAATTGGCCTATCCTTCAACAGATTTCATGAGTAGAACCAATTCATCCTTAATATCATTCATGGGAATATCACTAGATAATTCCTCCTGAGCTCTCCCATAAGACACATTACAAACCTTAAACCCAACATCTTGAAACTCTTCCTCTCTATCCACAATAAAATTCTCACAAATAGGTTTATCAATCTTAAGCAGAGTCTCTTTACCTACATCCACACTATCCCTCTTGAGACTTTTCCCTCATTTCCCTTCCTTTGTCTTGTAGGATATAGAGGACTCCCCAAATCCAAATTATTTGTCAGGTGTAGGCTCCTTCTCCTTCTCCACCTTCCTAGGCTGGTCCCCAATGAAATTAGATCTCACAAGAGAGATGTGTACACTCCACCTCATCGTCATTAATTTCAAAACTAGTAGACCAAGAATGTCCAGGGATTTTGAATTAACAATTAGATGTAAAGACAAATTTTCTCCATGGATATTTGGAGGAAGAGATTCATATGCAACAATCATATGGATATGAGGTCAAAGGTAAGGTGGACTTAGTGTGTATGTCAAAGAAGAGCTTGTATGGTCTAAAGAAGTCACCCCAACAATAGTATTTGAAATTTGATATTTTTGTGGCTAAACAATACTAAAATATATGTCATTCTAAGTATTGTATTTTCTTTTAAGATATTAGATAATGGTAGTTATTCTATCCTATTATTATATGCCGATGAGATTCTTGTTATCGAATCTCATATGTAACATATAAATAAAATTATGAAGAAAAAAGAAAATTCATTTTATATGATGGATTATAGTGTAGAAAAACAAGTCATTGTTATGATAATAACAAGAGAGAACAAATTGCAGATTAACATTGTCTCAATGTGATTACATAGAAAAGATGTTAATAAGATTTCAAATGTAGGATGCAAAAATAGTTAGTATACGAATTCCTAGAAATTTTAAATTAACCAAGGAGATATGTCCCAAGATATAATAGGAGGTGGAATATGTCCAAGGTTCTATATTCTTCAACAATTGGTAGCTTGATGTATGTCATGATTTATACAAGGCCAAATATTGCTCATTAACAAGTCATTGTTATGAGAATAACAAGAGAGAAAAAATTGCACATTAACATTGTCTCAATGTGATTACATAGAGAAGATGTTAATAATATTTCAAATGCAGGATGCAAAAATAGTTAGTATATGAATTCCTAGTAATTTTAAATTAACTAAGGAGATATGTCTCAAGATATAATAGGAGTTGGAATATGTCCAAGGTTCTATATTCTTCAACAATTGGTAGCTTGATGTATGTCATGGTGTATATAAGGCCAAATATTGCACATGGAGTGGGAGTTGTGAGCTAGTATATAAACAATCTTGAAAAAGAATATTGGAGTATAATAAAGTTGATTCTCAAGTATGTGAGAGGTACTATTACTTAGGTATTATGTTTTGCATGTTCAAACTGAACTCTATAGGGATATGTTGAATCGAATCTAGTAGGAGGAGAACCGTAGGGTATGTGTTTACTATATGTGGAACTATAGTTAGTTGAATTTCAATATTGTAAAATGTTGTTGTAGTTTATATAACAGAAGTAGATTATGTTGCTTCTATAGAGGCTAGTAAGGAGATAATTTGGTTGCAAAGGCTTATGAAGGAATTGGACAAGCAACAAGAGAATAACAATTTGTACATTGATAGTCAGTGTGTCATTAGTCTTGCAAAGAACTCAACCCTTCACTAGAAGATGAAACATATATAGCTCAGTTGTCATTTCGTATGCTAAATTTTAGAAGATGGATAGTTGAAGCTTGAAAAGATACACTATAGTTAGAATCTTGCAGATATGCTAGAGAAGGCAGTAACTTGAGAGAAACTTATTTCCTACTTAGTTTATGTTGTCCTTTAAGCATGATAATAGTGGAAATAAGAAACAAACCAAATATTTGTGAATCATTGTAGTGGGAGCTATTGATGCAGTTGTGTTCATATAGGATCATTCTCTAAGTGGGAGATTGTTTGGTGTGGAGCTTGGTCAATCTCCAAGTGAGATATTATTGGTATGTTGTAACTGATTATGCTATTGGGCTTAAATTTTGGTGACTTTACTAATTATGCTTTTTCTAAATCAATTAATCAGGGAGTGTAAGGGGCATAGCCCCTCCTACATAGCTTGGGAGGACTATTACTCTTGGCGGGCTCATGAGAAGGGGTAAAAGCACAAACCCGTGTCACACTTTTATAAAGGAAGTGGCCTACACAAATAAAACTATTTAACTTCAACCGCATAAAAGCAATATTACAAAATTGAATTTGATAATGATGTAAACTGATGAAATGTAGAAATATAAATGAAGTTTATGTTTGTTATTTTTTAAATTAAAAAAATATGATATTTTTGATATATTCAAAGATAGATTTTTTATTGCTGAAAAAATTTTGAAAATCAGGGGTTCTAGTTGACATCGCCAAGAAAAATGAAAACAAACTTATTTTTTGCTTATTTTAATTTTCCAAATAGATGACAAATATATATAGTGCAAAAAAAAATCATAAAAATTAATGTATATTTTTCTCATAATAACATTTTAAAGTCCAACATAACTAAATTTTATAGTTTTCATTCGGTGTCAACTTTTGTCTATTAAATTTATCATTAACAAAAAACAAATTAAACTCTTTTGGATAAGATTCTCTCATCTAGTGAAAAATATATTTTGTAAATTTTTTAATATCATATAATATTTTTTTTAATTTCAAATTAGCCTCTTCTCAAACTTTAAAAAACTACTTGCAATATTTAAAAAATAAAACATATTAAAATTAATCAAAACATTAAAAATGTGCATATTCCTAACTTTGAGCTCTACAAAAGGGTATTTTTTTATTTTTGTAAAAAAAAATTCTGCATGGAAATTTTTAGAATCGTAGAGAAAATGGTTATTTGGCTGCCATATCACATGACACATGGACAATTTCGGTCGAACCTAGCTTGGGTGAAATAGTTTTGGTCGAACCTACTTCAGTCGAAACCATTTGAAATAATGTGTGAATACTTAGACATGATTCATATCTATTTAAAAGCTTTACATGATTCATATCTATTTAAAATATTTTTGGTCAAAATATTTTGAGCCGAACCCTATGTTCCATTAGGTGCCATGTGTGCGCCTTTGCGTTCCACACAACTGCCAAATAGTTTCAGTCAAACCTATTTTGGTCAAAACCTTTTCAGGCAAAATGATTTCGACCAGAACTATTTGGTTGGCCTTAAGTGTAGCATAGCTTTGTGATTTCACCAAAAAGAGTCCATGGAAGGGGTTTAGGGGTAGTGCGCCGAAAGAAAAAATTGTTCATTATTTAATAAAGGAGATGGACATTATTTTTTGCATGTAAACTAACCTTTGTAAACCACTAAAAAACTTGATAATAAGTGTTTGCGGAATGTGAAATCATCATATTGTAATTTTCTCTTTCCTAGATAATAAAAGGAAGTGGATGGTTATTTTTCTATGGATGTAGCCAACATTGGGTGACCACATTAAATTTATGTGTTATTGTGAAGTATCATTTTTACCTCTTTTATTCTAAATTATATAAAATATTGTTTAATGCTCCAATTTTCCTCAACCCTAACACAAGAAAGGTGTTTGATAATATAAGATATTTGGGATTTATACTCTTACTCTATATGTATATATGTGTGTGTTTATGTGTATGTATATATGTATGCATATTTGTTTATATGTGAGTGTAAAAACATGTTTATATATGTATGTGTCTATATGTATGTATATATGTATATATAGATAGACAAATACATATAACCATTTTTTATTTAATGAAATATTATCAGCCCCTACTAGTTTAGTGAGGCTAATGTCACTCAGATTATGTATAAAAAAAAGCACCAAAGCAAGTGATGACTCATAGTTGGTGCTACCCTTCTCTCATTTTCAATGGCCCATAAAATTTTAAGAGCTTAATTAATCAGTAAATTAATCCACTTGTTAAAATATGCTAGAATAAACTAGAATAAGTGGGAGGCTAATATTGGTGGCAGGTAGGGAAGGTCCCTACCTAATTTGGCTGGTAATTCTATCTTTTTCTAGTAAAATTATTAATTGGGCCCCTACTATATCCTTTCACCCACCCCCTAGTTGATACTAATCTTGAATTGAAAGAGATATTGGATGAGGTGGTGAAACTCCCTCCCTCGCCTTCACTTCTACTGATAGGAGGGAGATGAGCCCTTGCCCCCTAGGGCGTTAAGTTATAGGTCGAGTAACCTGCCAAAATTTTCTCTTAGGGTGAATACCAAACGTTGTAATTCTCTTTATTTGCATGTAGTTAAATTGTTGACATATCCGAGAAATCATATTTCTTACAATGATCAAACATCTAACCCCCAATTCTCCACAATAGAGCAAGACACAGTGATAGTCCGACCCTCCTCTCTATACTTGGGAGGAGCATGTCTCCCTATAGATCTATATCGCCTATAGATTGGATCTATATGGATGTGGATAGTCTCTTCTCCATCATAATGATGAAATTTTTGTGATAAAGCTATATATATATATATATAAACTACAATCTTGAATGCCACTTTTAAAAAATCATATATATATATATATATATATGGATGATACCACTAAAATTATATTAATTATATATATATATATTTTACATGGTGACTGGTTCAAAGAGCACTGAGGGGAAATAACCAGTAAGAAAACCCCTCAGTTTTGCTCAAAAAACATAAGCCTACCTACCCAATACAATAACCCATATACATGCCAATAAACCCTTATTAGAGTTTCAATTACATTAGATATAAAGGAAGCTTTTACAGCAAGCTTGTACTAGTAATTCTGTAGAGAGGTTATCATCTCAAAAAATGTAGCCAAGAATAGTGGCAACCCCAAACATTAATCCCCTTATGCACCACATGAGTCCAGATATTTGCAGAGAACAAAAAACACAACGAAGAGGGAACCAAGGAGAAGTAGTCCTAACAACATAAAAATGGTTAGCATACATAATCCTATCCATACAAGAAGTAATGGAAGATGGAGACAACCCTTAGGAAACAGGGTGAAACCAATCCATATAATGGTCCATAAGAATAGCCAAATGAGTAACAACATTATAAGAAGCCATTTACCCCATCCAAAACACTGAATTTTCCAACTTCTCAAAATAATCCACAACCCACCAATTTTTCCCAAAAGATTCCACATCCTGCTAAGCATTGTGTACTTCGAAAAAGAAACAGACAAATATGACCCATACCTGTATATCTAACGAAGATATATAACAGAGCAGGGGTTGTCATGATATGATTCTTAGAATATCATACGAAGAGAGTATCCAGCCAGATAACACCTCTGAATGATGAAAAAATGCTTCACATACAACAAACTCAATCAATGAAACTCACCAACCTTAAACCCACAATACATAATGATTTATTTACTAAGCCAATGAGCAGAACATGAAACCCAAAAATCATGACACAATCAGCCACCACTGCGCTTAAGAAAACATGATTGGCATAAAAGATAAAGTACTTAAGCTGAACCGCATCGTCTAATGATTATCCCAAAAAGCAATATAGACCAACCTCAAAAAGACCGAAAACAATGCCACCAACCATCATGAAGAAAGAAATAACATAGCCTCAACCACCAAATGGGAAAAAGGAAATCAAAACCAAGCAACCCACATAGCCCAACATACAAAGAACTATCAAATCAATGTCGACTGATCCCAGAGACTACCACCCTCCAACCTTAAAAGCGGCTCCACTTCCAGGGATGACTATAACTAAGGTGTTGTCATAAGGCAAGGCAACACCCCCCTTATAGACATTCAAAGAAGTAAACACCCCATAAGGCAAGAAGACTTTCCAAGGCTACCACCAAAAAACCTCCCTTCAAAAAATGGGGAGATTCTCCCAATAAATGTCAATAACAATGGTATTATTCCAAAACACCCTCATTATAGGCACTTACGAAAGAACAACAACATCAAGAAGGCATTTTAAGATGGAATTTTCATACATGAGATAGGAAAATCCAAGGATGCAAGTTCTATGCGATCTACACCATCATTAATAACCTTATTTGCAAGAAAATCCACAAACACATTAATTTCTCTAAAATAGTGGGAAATCGAGAAAGTGGAGAAGCCATTAAGTTGAAGAAGAATGTGCTCCAGAAGGTACTGCATACGCCAAGAGACGCATTTTTTTGGTAGCAACCGCCTGACAGACAAGCATTGAATCCCCTTCAATAACAATATCTTTGATATTTAGAGAATGAGCCAGATCAAGTCCAAAGGATAGAGCCTGAAATTCAGCCATGTTGTTAGTGCCATGACCAATGTATTTACCAACTGCCATGACAATTTTTGAAGAATGGTCAAAGATAATTACCCCAATCCCAGACTTTCCCAGATTTCCCTTAGAGGCCCCATCAAACTGAAGTTTGAAGAAAGGACAAGGGGGAGGGCTCCATTTAGCCAATTTTCACTTAAGATGCGAAGAAAAGGCATCTGAAATAGCCCCATGAGAAGGCACTAAATGCAGAGAGGGCCATTTCCAAGTAACCCAGTTATCCCAATGACAAAAGGTTGTTAGTCAGCCTAAATTTTTATAAATGAAAGAAAGCACTACTTCACTAATGGAGGCTTGGATTTTCCCTATGACATCTGACAAAGACGTCAACTTATGATTAAAAATTCTTGCATTCCTTTCCAGCCAAAGATTCCAAATCACCAGAGATGGAGAAACTATCCACAAAGATGAATAGAATGAAGCAGGAAACAAAAAGGGCCAGGATTGAAATTGTGAAAGTAGAGTTGAGCAAAGAGCAGAGACCACCCTAACATACCAAAAAACCAATACCAACACTCAGAGGAAAAAGGACAAAGTAGGAAGAGGTGGTCCACCGATTTCATGCAATATCCACAAAAAACACATGGGAAAACTGTCGTAATCCCAAGCCTATCTAGACGCATTCCAGTGAGGATTCTATCTTGAATGGCTAACCAAGCAAACGCCCCCACTTTTGGAAGACATGCAGTATGCCAACATAACTTAGTAGGCCAGCAGGCAGGTACAGGTGTCTATACCAAAGAATTATACCCCTCTTTCACTGAATAGGATCCAACTGCATTTTTAATCCAAACAAATGAATCCTCTTTATATTGAAAAACTACAAGTCTCTTGCGAAGTTCTTCAATAAAATCTAAAACAATATTAATGTTAATAGCCAAGGGAGGGATTTCTTTCCATTTGACAATTTCACAAGGTCCTGAAGTGTCAATGATAAAATAATCTGCAACAAAAGGTCCCCAAAGAGAAGAAAGGATTTTCGGCAAAGGGGACCAATCCCGGATAGATGAGAGAGCTGGTTGCCCATTCCAAACTTTATCCCAAAAATGGTCATTTCTCCCATTATGGACAACCTAGGATAAATGAGGCAAAATCACCTCTCTACATGAAATCAAAAAATTCCAGAATGTAGAGCCCTTCGGAAGGGAAGTTGCAGTAAAAATCCTTTCTCTTGGTGAACCCCTTAAATATTTAGCAAGCACCACGGAGGCCCATTTACAACTAGGATTTGTGTATAATTTCTAAATCAACTTAGCCCCCAAAGCCTTGTTTTGAATAGCCAAATCACGAATTCCCACCCCCCCCAGCTACTTGGGATGACAAACTTTATCCCATGCTAAAAGAGGAATCTTATTCCTTCCTCCTAAATTATCATTCCAAAGGAAGGACCTAAGGGATACCTTTAAATGCTTAACAACTTGAGAGGGAGCCTGTAGAATAGACATTAGATATGTAGGTATAGCACTCAAGACTGATTTAATTAGAAGAATTTTGCCTACCAATGTTAACCATTTATGATTCCAGGAGGAAATTCTAGAGGAGATAGAATGAACAATTTTGTCCCAAAAAGAGTTCTTATCTGCCCCAAGAAAGAAGGGAATACCTAAATACATGCAAGGGAAAGACCCAACTTGAAAGTTCCAAAAGTGGATAAGATTATCCCTAACTAGAGTGGGGACATTGACAGAAAAGATTTTGGACTTTCCCTTATTAACCTTTTGACCAGAAAAGGCTGAATAGTCGGAGATAACTTTCTCAATAGCTCATGCTTCTGTCATAGAGGCCTTCCCAAACAAAAGCATATCATCAGCAAATAAGCAATGAGATTGTGAGGAAGGGAGGCCATCTGTTTTGATACTTGACCACCAACCCACAACCGTAGCATTAGAAATAGCCCTACTTAATGCTTCCGCTAGAATAACAAACAAAAAAGAGGACAAGGGATCCCCTTGCCTAATACCCCAGGAGGAAGTGAAAAAACCCGAGGGAGTCCCATTAATCAATACTAAGAAGCAGGTGGATGAAATGCATGAATAAACCCACTTAATCCAACACCTTGAGAACCCAAACCGGTTCAAAACAGCAAGCAAGGACTGCCAATTGACATGATCATACGCTTTAAGCATGTCTAATTTGAGGATCATTGCTGACACCTTTTGTTGAGAAATAGAATGCAGAATTTCATGAGCAACAATGGCTCCTTCAGGGGTCTCTCAACCAGGCACAAAACCACTCTGCTCTACCGAAATAATTCGAGGAAGGAGTTTAGATAATCTAACCGAAATTGCCTTAGTAAAAATTTTGTATAGTGTGGTACACAAGGAAATTGGATGAAAGTCTGAAAAAGATGTAGGATTATCTACCTTAGGGATGATTGCAATAAAAGTAGTATTTATTTCTCTTAGAATCGCCCTATTTCTTCTAGACTCCTCCAAGGCTAACAACACATCTTTCCCTATAAAGTCCCAACTTTTCTGAAAGAATAATGCGGTAAATTCATCCGGTCCTGGTGCCTTTTTTGGGTGCATGGAAAAGACTACCTCTTTTAATTCAGCCAAGGAAAAAGGGGCCATCAGCATCTTATTATCTTCTTGAGAGACAAGGGGAGGGATCAAATTTACAAATCCCTCATCAACCACCATTGGCTCTACTGAGAGAAGGGATTTAAAAAACCTAACAACTTTAGAAGCTATTTCATCTTCATCTAGTAGAGTATTCCCATTGGAATCTACAATACAAGAGATTCGACTACGAAGTCTCTTGAGCTTAGAGGAGGAATGAAAGAATTTGGTATTTCGATCACCCTCAGAGAGCTAGAGATCCCTAGATTTTTGTCTCCAATAAGATTCTTCCCTGGCTAGAATCTCACTCAACTGAGTGTTCAGTGATTTAAGGTCGTCATACATTGCAGCAGACATACCAGAAGCAACAACTTTATTGTTAAGTTGCTCAATCTCCTCCTGAGTCCTAGCCTTTTCCCCAAAGATATTCTTAAAATGCTAAATGTTCCAATTCTTTATTCTTATCTTCAAGAAGCCCAATTTTTTAACTAGCTGAAACATCCTAGACCCAAGAAAATAAGGGGTTGAATTCCACCAAGATTTTAAGGAAGGCAAAAATGATTGATCCCTAAACCACATTGGCTCAAACTTGAAAGGTAAGTTTTTAGGAGCCCTATCCTCAAAAATACCAAACTGGATAGGAAAATGATTAGAACCGGTAAAGGAAAGGATTGAGGATACAAAATCCTGCCCCGAACTAAACCAATTATCTGAAACCAAAAACTGATCCAGACTTTCTGAAATTTGAGAAAAGTCCCTACGCATATTAGTCCAAGTAAATGAACCATTAAGAGGCATACAATCAAATAGACTCAAGGACTGAATGAAGTTGCAAAAATCTGAAATGACATGTTTGTTAGGAATAATTCCTCCAACCTTTTCATTCAAACTTGCAATTGCATTGAAATCACCCCCAAAAATTAGAGAAACATTCTGCAGAGGAGTAGCGAGAGTAATCAAGGAATTCCAAAGCATTCTTTTCTCTATAATCCTAGAAGGGCCATAAACATTAAAAAGCCAAAATTTTAAATTAGACGTTCTACTCTTAACTATTCCAAGCATCCAATTAGATGATGATGCAACTAATGAGAAGTGAACAACAGAATCCTTCCAAATAATAGCCAACCCACCCGACGCCCCTAAAGAGGGAGATGAACAAAAGTTCCAAACTTTCCAAGAGGAGAATAACCTATCTACCGATTGCAAATTAAGCTTAGTTTCTTGTAACAACACCAAATCACACTTCATTAAGTCTAATTGTGACTTAATCAAGCGTCGTTTGTTAGGGGCATTTAAGCCCCTAAAATTCCAAGATATTAACCTCATGTTTCTTGAGGGGAGGCCTCAACTCCCCTCGAAGCATTCAACAAGACTGGAGGAAGCACCCCAACCGAAAAAACCTTATGAAGACTGCGTTTAGTAGCTAGATCTCTTGTAATAGGGGGACTGAAAGGTTTCTTCGACCTCTTCTTCTTTGAAGTTTCTAAGGAAGACAAAATAGTAGATTGAATCCCTCCAGCAATTTCTAAATTTGTTTTAACATGCTTAGGCTTACGTCCCCTTTTCCCTGGAGTAGACAAGGGTGAGGAAGGAAGCAGAGGAGTTTGAACCAAAGGAAGCCCTGAAGCAGTCACCACATTGGTCTTATCTGTAGAAGTTGAGAAAGCCAACTTCACAGACCCTGAAGATCACCTGCATGCAAATAACCTGTCATAGAAAGAAGAGATGGAGACAAACAAGCAAGGGTGCTCTGAAAGCTAAAAAATGTATTCATCCAAGAGAGAGATAAATTACAATGATGAATCCTTATAAAAGGATATTGTGAAACCCTAAAAGAAACCCTAATAGGTAGACATTTAATAATTAATATAATTATTAAATGTCACAAATGCAAACTAAAGTGAAATCTTAAGAGAGGAACAAAGGTAATTTAATCAACATGATTAAATTAAAACCTTTACTCTAACACCCCCCCTTAAGATGAGCAAAAGTGCAGTTACAAACATGTGCAAGAAAGAAAAGGTAACTACAATGCAAGAAAGTAAACTTGGGTCCCGACAACAAGGCCTGATCAGGTACCCAATTACAACCAAATCTCTGTAAAGTGGAGAAATAGAGAAAACCTCATGGGAAAAACTCTACTCCAAAAAGAGATGAAAGAAATAAATGCACTAATAATAGAAGGATAGGAGGTGGATAACATGATACCCCCCATAGACAACTTCTATCATATAAGTACATATACAATGGTCTCCATAGGAGAAAAAGAAAGAGACTAGAAGCCCCCCCCACAATGAAGAAACTCCTGTCGCACATATGGATGCCTGAGGTAGAATCCAGAAAGAGATCTTGAAGTGGCATATAATATTCCTCCCCTTGGGAAGAAATGGATCCAAAGGACGAAGATGAAGAAACCCTGTGAAGAGAGAAGAATCAATCTGTCTCAAGATGTGTGCCATAATAGGATGCTAAAGAATCCCTCTGTCTGAACTAAAACAAAAGATGTCAAATCCAAACTGAACTGAAGACTCAAAAACTGCAACCTCGGAATGCACGGATGATGGTGGGCTAACAGCTGGAATATGGCTGTCAACAAAGAGGAGCTGAAAATCCTCAAAGTAATCCTCCAAGTCTGCAATATAGGACTCTACAAACAAAGACGAAATGCCTGCAAGATAAGAATCCCAGGTAGCCATGTCTGAAAGATGTATGATGTCTTGCTTAGCTGAATCAATAGGAGCCAAAGAAGAGGCAATATCAAACTGATCAGGAACAAAAGGAGATGATGTTGATACATGTATAATCTCAGTCTGAAGAGTAGGAACTGTGAGACAACCCTCTGATTCATCAGAATATGTAAGGGTGTCTAAATATTGAAGTTCCTTTAAAGTATCATGATCAAAAGGTGTGTTATCTCTCCAACCAATGGGTACAAGACAATCTGAAGCAGGATCCTTTGGGAATGGAGAAAGACTGGGGTATCCATAGATCTCCCAAAGACGTGTCCAAAGTGAGTGAGGACAATCAATGCCCGATATAGCCCACACAGTGTCAGAATCAACACTAGATAAAATAACTCCTACTATGTGATTTCTAATGATATCCCAAGCTAGTTTTCCCTCTAAAGTTTCTGGTTCAGGTATGAGATCATACAAATGAGGCAAAATATTAAGCCACCTACAGTGTGTAAGTATGCCCTTTGCCCATGACTCATAATTACCCCGTTCTAGAAATACAACTGAAGGGTGAGTAGAAAAACCCATGATAACTCTTCAAATTAACAAATCTGAGACTAAATGACTTTAATACTGATAAAGCAGATTAAATAAAGCCATCCCACGCAAACAAATCATTTCCAAGTCTGAAACGTCCAAGTAATTGACAGATGTGTGAAAAAACAAAGTACTAAATAAAATGTACCTAGTGTAGATTCTAGAAAAATAAATGATAGATCTGGAAAGAGCACAGAAACCCCTTTCCAATGCCTATTCATTTGCGAAAAATGGAGTCCGTATGCAAAAGATATGGCTCCTGGAGTGCAAAAAACTTGTTCTGACTTTGACTGGAAAAAAACACTACAAAATGGCAAAATCAGAGAAAAGGACCTGAATCAATTAGATCGGGCTCGGAACCAACTTTCCAATGCCTATTTCCATTCAAAAATCCGAGCTAAAATGCCCGAGTTATGCCCGATTTCGTGAAGGTAGGTTGAAAGGTAAAAAAATTCACAGCCCTCAGGGGCTAAGACTTTCGGCCCCTAGTCACATGACCGACCAGGGGACTGGCACACTAGCGGCTATGGCAGAGCAGGGGAGGCGGTGGCGGAATGGCGGTGCACGGGCTGCGGTCTGCGCCGGCGGCGCGGCGGTGGCTGCCGGGCCGCGGCCGGTGGTTACCGCCGGCGGCGGCGGCTGGGCAGTGGCCGCTGGGCGGTGCGCGGCGGCGCATGCCTCTGCCAATGGCTGCGCCCGTGAAAAATTAAAAGACTGCGTTTTTAATTTTTTTTTAATTTTTTTTGAAATTTCTGCCTCGAACTTCGTGCCCTGGGGCCGTACGGCCTTGGGGGAGAAAAAATTTGCCTTCTGGAGCAACTGTGTCCAAATCAGACGAATTTTATATGGAAATAGGGGTTTTGGGGCA
This sequence comes from Cryptomeria japonica, assembly GCF_030272615.1. Lineage (NCBI taxonomy): Eukaryota > Viridiplantae > Streptophyta > Pinopsida > Cupressales > Cupressaceae > Cryptomeria > Cryptomeria japonica. The sequence goes on from NC_081412.1 coordinate 637,779,371, forward strand.
CTACGAGCTCAACGGTGAGGTCCCGTTTGGGCTCAAAGTGCACCAAAAAAAAAACCCCCTATTCCAAAATAAAAAACAGAAGACAAACACAGATCTGATGCAACCAAAACCTGAAAGTCAGATCTAACCCTCGTAGCTCCAAATTCTTCAGAAGACGAATAGGAAGCAGCAGGTCTGGAGCTCTGATACCATGTAGAAGTTGAGAAAGTCAACTTCACAGACCCCGAAGATCACCTGCATGCAAATAACCTGTCACAGAAAGAAGAGATGGAGACAAACAAGCAAGGGTGCTCTGAAAGCTGAAAAATGTATTCATCCAAGAGAGAGATAAATTACAATGAAGAATCCTTATAAAAGGATATTGTGCAACCCTAAGAGAAACCCTAATAGGTAGACATTTAATAATTAATATAATTATTAAATGTCACAAATGCAAACTAAAGTGAAATCTTAAGAGAGGAATAAAGGTAATTTAATCAACATGATTAAATTAAAACCTTTACTCTAACATTATCTCCCCCATTCTCCTCTTTTTCTGAGGCCACGGGAGGTAATGGTGACACAAGTCCTGGAACCACCAATGCCTTATCCCTATCAAGGAGATCAAAAGGGTTATTGATGGGAAAAGCAACCAAATCATTCTCCAAAACACCTAAATCCACTGAAATCAAGGAGATAACCTTATTAGCTAAAGGGGAATCCAGAAGAGTCTTATTAGTATTAGCTAAATCCTGAACCTGAGCAATGAGAAGGTCATCCAGGGCAATGTCCATCGAATTAGCATTTTCACCCTCATGCTCTAATAAAGTCCTCTCATTTGATGTAGCTATAGCACTTATAACTTTCTGCGAAAAACCAAGGGCACCTGTATCTACCCCTACCCTAATGCCCAAGTCAACCACAGGCTCAAAGATGCCCAGATCCACCCTGGTCTGAGAAGATGGGACCAAATTAGAGACAGAAGGTTTGTTTAATGAAAGAGCATTAGAACGGCCAATCCTCGTGGAATGAATAAAATTATTGAGAGCCATTTCAGAATCCATAGCAGAGATGGGTTTGTTCACAATGGGAGGAGGGTTGAAAGCAAAACCAGACAATTATTTTTTTTCCCAAGTATGAGGTTCCACATTTTCCACAAACGGAGAATCAAATTCCCCCAAACCAAAATGGGTGGATTTCATGTGAAAAAAAATTGGGGAGTCCATAACTACAATAGATGGACCAAAAACCCTCGAATCTTTAACCAAATTTTGCCGCCATAAACCAAAGGGAGACCTAATATTACAAAAAATTGGCGACTGAGTGTTAGGGCAAGTTAACACACAAATTTTAACATCCAGAACCCCATCCTCAAGCAATGAACAAGACATCAAGAATTTACCCAAAGAATCCCCAATTTTTGATAATATATCATATTCAATAAATTCAGAAGGTAAGAGTGGAAGTTTAAACCACACATGGACCTGTTTTGGACCAACTCTAGAAACTACCAAAAACGGTTTCCAACTTTCCACAAAAATCAGGTTTTTTCCAAGCCAAAAAAATTAAGTACTTAGAGCCTTATCCCTAGCAGATGCTGAGTCGAATATAACAAGAAAAGAGCTTACAGAAAGCACATGAAAAAACAAAGTACCATACCATAGAGCGTGAATTTTACGATGAAGCTTGAAAAGGGAAATAGAATCACCCCAGACCTGAATCACAACATGTCATTTTTAAAAAATAATTATCTTATTGAATTGAATTAGAGAAGTTCTAACCCCTTTTCACTAACCATCATAATAGAGATCTGTGCGTTTAAAACCATTCTAATATTTATCTGCAAATCAAACCACAATTAAATATATTAAAACTTTTATTTTATTTTTGTTTGACTCTCCGTGTGACCATTTGTTCATCCATCTTTTTATTATGCATATGTATTCTAATTATGTTCAGAGGTATCTACAATGACATCAAAATGTCCTAAACAAAAAGTCAATTTTGAAACAATTTGACATGCAAATTCTAAATAAAATAGAACTTTTGCCACTTGTCTTCAACTATATGAAATCGTTACATTCAAATGATAATGGAAGAGTGTCATAGTTAAACAATCCTATTATAATTTACCTATATTTTTTAAATGTAGATATACTAGTTTCTAATTAATGAAATCTGATGTCTATATTTATAAAAAAAATTGTACACGTTTATCGTTTATTGTAGATGTAATCAAACTTAAACTGCTTCTTTCAAGATTTGTATCTTAAAAGACATATCTAATATACGTTATTTCTTTTATTAAGCTGAAAGGTATTAATCAGTCACATACAGATTGAAAAACCTATGCCATGCCCAATTTAAATTGACATCCTCCAGCCTTTCAACTGTCTGTCTGTAACGGCTGCATATATCCCTCAAACGAATTTTCAGTTGCTCTTCCACGAACCAACCATAATGGTAGCAGTAGCCATCTTTAATTAATGTTATCAATCAAACAAAAATGCACATTGCTCATCCCTTATATCTCATTCCTCTCTGAGAAAAAGGATTTCTTTAGCTTTTTCTCCACACTTCAAAAACCTACTTCATCACCTCTTTTGGCCTGACTCTTAATCTTCATCATTTTATTTAAAGGAAGCCTATCTTGCTTTGTGAATTCTTGTTGAAAGAGGCATAGCTCAAATCTGAGAAGAAATTATGAGGCAGCATGGATGACAGCGCCCTCTACACACGTTGCAGGTGGGTGGCTTGTTTTAGCAGTTTCAAATTTTATTATGTATACAATTTGGTTTATAGCCTATGATTCATTGAAGAGATTGGGGGATTGATTCGAATTAAATATTTTCAAGATGGGTTTTTTAATTGATTTCTTTAATCTTTGTTGTGGTTGATAGCTACTAGAAATGGGAATATTTATGGTATTGGTATTGTTATTGGCATTTTACTTATTTTTGGTTTCATTTTTGGAAACAATTTTTTGGAGATAACTGCAATTAGGGGAAGTGTACCAGTAGTCATTATAGCTAACTTCACGCATCCACAGATTTTAAATGGTACATCAGATTTGAATTTTTTTTTGTTGTTTCTACATGCCATTTAACAGTTTATAGCTATTGTTTTGACTTCTTGATAGTGACAATGCACACGCTGTGGGATCCATTATGTTGACAAAGGTAAAAAACACTACCCCAAGCTAGCACATCGGGTCCCCCCAAGGAACATAATATTTGCTACACAGCTCACTACGGGAGGCTAGGACATAAGCCAAAATCTGAGTCAACTTAGTCCGATCCCTCTCTAACCTTCCTGGAGGCCAATCAGAAGAATCCTTCCATCTGTAATCAACAGTCAGACCAAAACATGCTGAGCAATCTTATAGTGCTCCACCTTATCCCGCCCAGCTGCAATGAAGCAGTCACAAAGAGCCTGCAAATGAGAATACATGGAAAGAAGAGGGGGATGACCATCCCAAGAATCCATCCAAAAAAGAGCCTCCAAGCCCTATTGCAAATCCAAAAGAGACCCCTCTTGACTAGCTGAGCACCCATCTTCAAAGTCTTCCAAACCATAGACCCACTACACTCTAGTGGATATCCAGCAACATCCAAATAATCAACTCTAGGTTTGATGTTGACTAGTGCACCAAGGCCAATATAACTATACTATTTATTCTACCATTGTTGGTCTATCATAGATTAATTAGCTTTGATTTTTTTGATATCTAGATAGTGTAATTAGCTTTGATTTTTTTGATATCTAGATAGTGTTAATGGTAGAAGATAACATCGAATATTTTTTAATATATACGAAAGAGAATGTTGTCAATGCTTATTCAAATTTGACACTATCTTTATTATAGATAATATTTTGTATTATCATCTAGATATTTGATTGTGTTTTTCATACATAATTTTTTGTTATACATTTAAACCTATAGTAATGCTTTATTTATAATATTTTTTACTTATAATATATTGAAAGTGATTATATTATTTATTCCACCATTATTAATCTATCATAGATTAATTAGTTTTGAATCTTTTGATACTTAGAGAGTGTTAAGATAGAATGTACAGTTTTGTTGATGCACAATTTTGTTGATGATTTTCTTATAATGTTTTCTTTATGTTCATCATACGTGGAAAATCAAGTGACGAATGGAAACAACCTAACCAGTCATTAGCAAATTTTAATAAGCATTTATCTGCTCCGCTGAGCAGGATTCTAAAGTAAAGTAAAAATTTTGGTATCATCCAAACAGAAGTAGAAAACAAGAAAGGTAATCCCAGGGAAGGTCGTTGTCTTCTTCTAGCCCGGGTGCAACCTTTTATAAAATATACCCGTTGTTTGGTAACCAACCTTGAAATGTTAATAATAATTAGAAAATATGAGGTGTTAGGTATAAACTTTTGAAGTATAATGGGTTAAAGTATTTTGTATGTTTTTGTTGCATTCATTTTATAATATAAAAGGTTTGATTGAGGTTTTTAGAAGTCAAATATGATGTGTGATTTTCACATTTTGAAAATACAAATCTTAGCGATATATCATTTAGTATATTATATTAGTATAAATATTTATAATATTAACATAATAACAACATGCATAGAGATTTAATTTGATAATTATTATTTTAGAGAAGTACTAAAATCAAATCATATAGGAAATGACATCAATTTTATATAAAATAGATATTCATTTAGTTATGTTAATATTTTTGTAAAATTAAATTATTCTAGTTTTTGTCATTTCTGACTAAAAACTTTTCTCCAAGGTGGCAATTGTTAAAAATGTAGTCCATAATGATCTACCATATGTTGCATGTGTAATCAATCAAAATAGAAAGGGGCATGTAGTAAAAAATGATCTACCATTATATATTTTTTTGATATTTAAAGTAGAAATTTCATATGAAGTAAATCAAGCAACTAGAATATACTTGCATATAATAATATGTCTTTCATGGGAGGTAATTGAGTGAGATTAGCAATGATGATAATTAGCCTTCCATAAAAATATTTTGTACCATGTGATAGAAACACTAGCTTCAAGTGATTATTGATATTAACAAAATATCTTTTGATTTTATAGTTGATGACTATCAACTTATAATTGTCATCTTAAAGGACGTGTGAAATTTAGATACACATATGGTAAAACTCATGATTTCTATTTATGTAAAGATTAACTGTCACATTCTATAATTTGTATACTATATGATTAAAAAAAATAAAATTGAATTTTATAAAGTTTTGACCAAGTTATGGTGGTTGGTTTTTAAAAGATACAATAAAACAATCATAACTAATTATTTGTTTAAAAAATATATGTTTAAAAATGTGTCACATCTAGACTTGAGTCTTCTCCTTATATCTAAAATCTTATAAAAAGTTATTATGATTTGACTATGATTAGGGTCGCCAGAGAGACACCTACTTCTTATATTTTTTCCTAAAATTTTAGTACTACTGCATTGAAATTTTAGTTTTTTGTCAAATAGATTTATTTAAAAAAAACAAAAAATAATAGCTTAGAAACTACATTCAATTTTATACAAATTCTATTCTTACATATTTTTTAAATAATGTTGGTAACTTATTCAAATTTTTATGCTATTCTTACATATTTTTTAAATAATGTTGGTAACTTATTCAAATTTTTATGTCAAGTTTCCTAACTCTATTTTTTGGTTTTCATTACCACTTAAGATCCTGTTTGGCCCACCAGGATTTTGCACATACCCAAGGGGCCTTTAACATTAATTGACTTGCTATCTAGATTGCACACTTAATACAACCGCATAAGATAAATTTCTAGTTCCAATGGTTCCTTAGATGATCATCTCGAGAGGTTCACAAATACAATCTAATTTATAGTGTTGCATGACTACGCTAAATATGATGTATTATTTTTCACACAAATTATATGTAATAGTGTCTAAATTATGGAATTCAATTTAAACTATTGGCTTGATTCTATAAAACATGTTATTGTTTAGTGCAAGTCATCTAGTAATTGAAATATTTCAATTCTTCTCCATGTCAAACTCATATCAATAAAATAGTTGAATTTCAAAACTATATATATCTTGTCTTAGAACCAACCTAGATAAAACTTTCTACTCATTCATTTTTACATTATCATTAGTTACACACTCTTCAAGATTGACATCATCAACATCATCAATTTATAAGATCTAAATGCAATAATGATCTCCTACTTTGAAATGAGGTGTTTGCATTTAATTTTAATGTCAACAAATGGAGTATATTAGAAATTCACTCCAATAATTATCATCATACTTGGGAGAATCAATATTTGGAATTGAATAATATTTGGGCTAAACTCTAATGATTGCAAGTACATCAATTACATTCCATTGTTCACATTTATGGTGCAAGGAAAATGTCTAACTTCTAGTATATTCTATTATACATCTAAACAATCAAAATGAATGTGGTGTTTCCTATATGCATGTCAACAAATTTAATTTGAGATGAATCATCATCATTGTCTAGTTACATGTGATGAAATTCGAGTTACATACAACATTGAGGAAAAACACGATCTAGTGTATTCCATAAGGGAGAGTTTTAGTACAATACATAAGATGTTTCCTATGCACCTATGCCATCTTTAGTAGTTATCTTAGTAATAAAATTTGATATGCACATAATGCAAGATCATTTTATCTACTTAACCTATACATATTAAAGTTAGCATGCCATAATATGTTTTTACTTTTACTCTTTAGATAATTTATTGTAATTTATTTCAAAATCACATGCCATGATATTGTTGGAATCAATGAACACTGAGAGGGGGGGGGGGGTGAATTAGTATTCTGCAATTAACAATTTTCTTAAACTAATTCTCTAACCACCTGACACAAATAAAAAAAATAAAAGTGCAGAAACTAAATGCAAACAAGCACAGAACCATAACACCAAAAATTTTACATGGAAACCCAAAAAGGGAAAACCCGCGATGGGATTGAGACCCACAATATTATAATACTATGATCAGGAGTATAATAATATTCCAAGAGAAGAATACACATGTATTTAGGCATATTGCCTACAGCTCACTGCTCAATTACAAAAGAGGGCTACAACCCTAGAGGACTCATTGTCCTACAAATGATTAAAAATGATAAAAAGAATGTCTGAATTGATAAGTATCATCTACAAATGCCAAAATGCAGTTCCGGTTAAGCACAAAGTGACTAACTTCACTATTTTGTCTCGCTACTTTGTTCTACTCCTCTGTCACATGCCAAAGCACTAAATCAAAGGTAGTGCATGTGAAACTGTACACCAACTCTCATACACTCTTCACATACTCACATCTATCTACAAAATTCTCATACAAATCGGTCTTATATATTCGCACCAACAAATTAAATCATGTCGGCCCAAAATTGCATAATACGCAACCTGAAACATGTAACAATAAGTCAGCTCAATCTGATTACAAATCCATATGCGGACCTTAAAATATTGTTTATATGCTTGACACATATCATCTTGACCACCTTGAACTCAAAGGCAATCACCGAAATCATCCCAAAGATTCTACATAACACACTAAACCAAAATAACCTTGTTCTTCTTGAATTACCAGATACCAGAGGCTAAGATTACAAATTAATCTATCTCAAACATCCAATCAACTACCTCTTCCACTGCAACCAAAACCATGCAACCAAAATTGAGATCTTCTCAATGTACGAACCATACTCTCTAATCCACCTTCCAGACTTAAGCAAAAATTTAATATCAAACTTTCAGGAGAATAATTCTACATATACCGAATATGATATCTGATATGAGTTTCCATCGATGAAAACCCCAAAAAATTCCTCATGCTCTAATCTCTACCAATACAGTGTCTCTTGCCATCAGTCTCCCCCTTTGGCATTGATGACAACACTAGATGAAAAATTACACTATAAGATCAAAACTGACATACACTGCAAAAACTTCAAAACTGCAACAACTCAACAACTCAATAAGATCCCCCTGAGAATATACATTAGTTTTCATTCCTCTCTCCCCCACTTTGACATCAATGGAAAAGGTAGGTATCCGCTGAAATTTATGTACAAGGGTATACTCAATAACTTATAGAAATTTAAAGATGTCTATAAAAATGGTCTTCAGGGATTGCAAGTGATCATCCCAATCTTTCTTAAGGTTCTCCAAAAAGTTTATAAGAGAAAACACTCTTATTCAGAGCATTCATAGCATCCCGTTGACTGCTAAGAAAAGCGTCCAACCAAGGAGTGATTAAGTTTCTTGGTTCTCCCAATCTACCAACTACTCTGTCTTTTTCTTGATTAAGGCTCTTGATTTTGTCAAGTAGAGCCATCACCTGAGCTTCCATATTGCTAGAAAAAACTGATTGGGGGGAAAAGGATTAAGAAATACCGACTAATTTCCCTTCAGATTCTTTGATTTTCTTGTCAATATCAATTGTGAACTTAGGAAAAAAAAGAAATGACTTGTAAATCTTACTGCCTTCATCTTGTGCTTCCTGAATAGCCTTCAAATCGGCAGTCAAACTAACGCTATCACCTTCAAGCATTTTCAAAATCATCCTTAACCACATAGCATTGAATTTTCTAAGAACCTTACCTTTGAAAACTTTATCTAAAGATACAAAATAAGAATCCATTGGATTTAACATGCTCCTCAACTTACCAAAGGGTAAGTCTACTGTCTTACTTAAAATATGGCAAAATTTTCTCCAACACATTTGTGGCCATAGATATGAGCTCTTTGTCGTCAAATGATACTTCAATAAGTCTTCACTGGCTTTGGACTATGCAAGTGTTGCAAGATTGAGTGCTTGGACCACAGATAGGGAATTAAAATCAATAGGCCCTTTGGTGAGATCTATGTAACTGATAATATGCTTGCCCTTGTCAACAATGTCTCTTGCCGTTGGAACCTGTTGAACCTTGTCTCCACCTTTCTCTTTCTTTGCCTTCTCTGCATCTACTCCTTTATCTGCATCCTCTCCCTTTTCATTACCAACCTCCTCAACTACCTTCTTTTATTCAATAATGGTTACCAGAGGATTTTGATCAGCTTCACTGGAGTTTGTAACCCTTTGATTTTCAACAGTATCACCTGCAAATGCAATGTGTTCATTTGCTTGCTCATGTGGAGTGGAGGTATCATCTTGTGTATGCACTTTTGGATGGGTGATCATTTAGCAGATTTATCTCATATCTGTTCTCTTCGAAAACGTGTTTCAAAATTACTTCTATCTCCTTAGCTACTTTTTCAACCTTTCCAAACATGATCTTGTTAACTTTGGTTTTGCTTCTAAACCTTCTCTTTTGCAATATTAAGGAGTCTATCTAATTAACTCTTGAAAACTATTGAGCACAAATTAACCAATACATACACTTTTATTCTCTCATCTTCTAGACTAGTCGTATGCCTTCCGGCATCCAAAATTTCATATAAACTCTTCAGAGTCATTGATGGTAATTCTATCAGGGATTTTCTATATACATTCATGTATTCTACAATGGCTTCTTCTAGAGTTCTTTTATCATTTGCATCATAATTATCATACCATTCTAATAAATGCTTCAAATTTCCTTCCTTTGCTACTGTATCAACTATCTGACTTAATGTGATGGGGGCTAGAATAGTGTAGTTACCTTCTAGTTTACCAAACCTAAATGCTTCATCAAGTTCAAAATTGGGCTTCTTCCTAGTCGAGGTCTTTTGGATTGTTCAACTCCAAATATGCAAACTCGATTAGACCAATAACCAAATCACAAAACCAAAGTGTCCAAACAATGTCTTTGACATAACCAAGTAATCTCCAAATGATAACAAATCATCCTCGGTGTCGGCAAACAACATAACCTGTCAATGAACCAGATATTGGTGACTATGCATAAGTCACTGAACATGTTGATGAACATAACCAAATATCTTCAAGTGCTTATAGGTGTTGAAAAGTGTTGACATCAATGACAAAACCAGTGCAACACATCCAAAATACCAACAATCTCCCCCTTTGGCATTGATGGCAATACAAGATGGAAAAATCATCTAAGTGCCAAAGCAAAAATGCCAAAAACCAAAAAACAACAATCTTCCAAGGAGATCATTAACCAGAAATCAAAATATAGATACAGAGAGTAACAATCTCTCCCCCAATGAATAATCTCTCTCGAAAAGAATAATGTGTTTTTCCATAGATATCTCTCCCCCTTTGACATCAAATGCCAAAGCAATACAAAAACCAAATACAAATAGTTCATAGAACTTATTACAAAATACCAACTTATCCAATGTATCCAACTACTCCCCCTAAGAAGTAGCTCTCCTCGTCAAAGCCGGAAAAAAAAGATTTCTCAGTTAAGTATGTTGGTTTGATGTCAAGCATCAACTGTCTAAGTCTCTACCAGTGAGGGTATAATTCCAAGCTGTTCTTTGAGATATTCAAAATTTTCCTTAGGCAAAGGCTTAGGAAAAATATCTGCAATCTGCTCTTTAGTATTCACATAAACCAATTTCACTTCTTTTGTTTCAACATTCTCTTTTAGAAAATTGAATTTGATAGAAACATGTTTAGTTTTAGAGTGAAATACCAGATTCTTTGATATATCAATTGCTAGCATATTATCACAGTAAATGGTTATAGGTTCTTTGCATTTTACCTTTATATCCGTCAACATTTTCTTAATCCATAATACATGTGTACAATTAGTTGCTGTTGTAACATAATATAATTTTGCTATTGATAAAGATGTGCAACTTTGTTTCTTGCTCAACCATGAAATCAATCTACTATCAAGAAAGAATTCTCTGCCGGTGGTGCTCTTTCTATCATCTACATCTCCTACCCAATTTGCATTTGTGTATGCACATAAATCAAAATTTTCATCTTTAGGATACCATAAACCAAGATTTGTTGTGCCTTGTAGATACCAGAAAATCCTTTTCACTATGGATTCATGATTTTCTTTAAGATTACTTTGAAATCGTTAAACAATACATACTGCATTCATAATATCAGGTCTTGTTTATGTTAAATACAATAAACCTCCAATCATGGACTTGTATCTTGTCAGATTAACAGGTGTTGATTCATCCTTCAATGATAGTTTATCAGTTGTAGTCATAGGTGTACTTACCAGTTTAGAGTTTTCCATGCCAAATTTCTTTAGTAATTCTTTCAAGTACTTTGATTGATTTATGAATATACCTTTATCAGTCTATGAAATTTGCAATCCAAAAAAGAATTTTATCTATCCAATCATAGACATTTAAAATTCTTCTTGCATCTTATTAGAAAATTCTTTACACAATCCATCTTCTCCTCCAAAAATGATATCATCAACAAAAACTTCAATAACCAAGATCTCATCATTAGTCACTTTGTAATATAAGTTGCTGTCAGCATTACCTTTAGTGTAACCAAGCTTCAAAAGATATTTCTCCAACTTCAATCCATATAAATCTTTCCTTAACCTGCAAACCATATCTTTGTCATCTGTCAAATAAAATCCATCAGGTTGTTCAATGTAAATTTCTTCTTCAAGATCACCATTCAAAAATACACATTTAACATCCATTAGATATACTTTATAGTTCTTGTGTTCTGCAAAATCTAAGAATAGTCTGACTGCCTCAATTCTAGCTACTGGTGCAAAGGTTTCATTATAATCAATTCCTTCTTTCTATGAATATCCCTTACACACTAATCTTGCTTTTTTCTTGATTACTTTACCATCTTAATTAATTTTATTTCTGAATACCCATTTAGTTCCAATTACATTTTTGTTTTTAGGTCGGGGAACCAATGTCCATGTGTTATTCTTTTCAATTTGTTCTAATTCATCTTCCATAGCTTTAATCCAATGTTTATCTTCACATGCCTCAATAATTGATGTTGGTTCAATTTGAGAAATTAGACATACCTCTTCATTTGCCAGTCTTCCTCTTGTCATAACTCCTTGATAATTGTTCCCAATTATCTGACTTTCAGAGTGATTCAATCTCACATACCTGGGTGTATTCACTTGTTGTTGTTCTTCAGTCACTGTGGAATTCTCAGATGATGTCGATGTGATTGGATCAACATTTTGTACTGGTGTACTTATTGTAGGTTCATTTGTGATTATTTCTATTGCGAGTTCAAAGTCCATTGACCTTGAATTACCTCTAAATTGTTCATCAATCTTCACATTTGCACTCTCAACGATTTTCTACAATCTCTTGTTAAAACATCTATATGCCTTTCTCTTAGATGAATAACCAAGAAATATTCCTTCATCACTTCTAGGATCAAATTTTCCAATATACTCATCTCTCCTAATATAACATTTGCTTCCAAATATTCTAAAATATTTAAGAGTAGGAGTATTACCAAACCATAGTTCATGAGGGGTCTTACCGATTTCACCTTTGATGTGAACTATGTTGAATGTTTAAACCGTTGTATTCACTGCTTCTCTCAAATACACATGAGGTAGGTTTTCTTCTAATATAATGCTTCTAGTTGCATCCAAAATAGTTTTTTTCTTCCTCTCCACAACTCCATTCTGCTGGGGTATCCGAGGTGCTGATAACTACCTTTTGATTTTGTTCACTTCACATAATGTATTAAATTCTTTAGATGTGAATTCACCTCCTTGATCTAATCTTAAACATTTGATTTTCTTACTGGTTTCATTCTCTACCATTACCTTGAATAATTTAAATTTCCCAAAAGCTTTTGATTTCTCCCTGAGAAAAGTAACCCAACACATTCTAGAATAGTCATCAATGATTAGCATAAAATATCTATCTCCTTGTAGACTTCTAGTTCTTGTTGTACCACATAAATTAGTATAAATTAAGTCAAGAACATTATTAGGTTTCTCTAGAATACTCTTAAAAGTTGTTCTAACTTTCTTTCCCAATTAAAATTCCTTACATATCGGATTGTGAGGTTTAACAATCTTAGGTAAATCCCTTACTGCCTTAGTTGTACTAATCTTCACAATGCAATCAAAATTTACATGACAAAATCTCTTATGCCATAACCAACTTTCATCAATATGTGCAATCAAGCATGCTTTCTCATTATTATTCAAATGAAAGATATTACCTCTAGTCTGATTACTGGTTGCAATTTCCAAACCAGTTTTGTTCATGATTATGCATTTATCATTCTTGAATTGTAACTGAAATCTTTTTTCAACTAATTGACCAACACTCAAAAGATTATACTTCAAACCTTCAACATAGTAAACATTACCAGTATTGTGCTTACCATCAAAGGATATAGTGCCTTTTCCTTTAATCAAAAAAGCTTTATCATCCCCAAATCTTACTAGACCTCCATTGTATTCCTAAAAAGTTAAGAATTTACTTTTATCACTAGTCATATGATGTGAACATCTGGAATCAATCATCCATTCATCCTTTTCTTCAATTTTAGCTACTAGGGCATGTTCTACTGGTTGAACAGTAAGTGTCGGTTGATCTTCTGTTATAGCAACAAAATCCCATCCATTGTCTGTTGGTTCTTCATCAGAATCATTAGTAACTCCTTCATCAGCATAATAACATGATTTGTCTCTATTCTTCTTAAATCTGTATCTCTGATATTTAGGGTTAGGCCTATATGTTCTTTTAGCTTCTTCTTTCAATCTTACATGTCTATCGGGACACCTAGATGCCATATGACCAATTTTATTGTAGTTGAAACATTTAAATGTTGCTTTACCTTCATACTTACTTCCAATTGGACCTTTAGGCATTTTCCTTGCAAATAGTGCTTCAAGTTCTTCCAGTTCTTCATTCTCCCTTCTAATGTCTTCAAGTTCTCTAGCATAGAGTGCTTTCCAATCAGATATTTCAGATGATGATGATGATGTTGCAGATGATGAAGCTTTGAAATCCAAATCTATCTTAATTGTAGCAACAGGACCAAATTCCTCAAGTTTTGCAACCAAAATATCTCTAGATATTGATGCATTAGGCATTGTTCTCAATTCATTAATAGCAATTATTTTCATTTTATATGCTGGTGGCAATGCTCTTAAAACTCTAGAAACAATTTCATCTTCACTTAAGGATCCTCCACAATATTGTATACCCAAAACAATTTCATTTACTCTTTCCATAAAAGCAGAAATCCTTTCATCTTCTTCTATTTTCAGATTTTCATACCTGACCTGGAAGCATTCCAGTTTTGCAATTTTGATTGTGGTATCACCTTCATTCAATGTCTCCAATTTGTCCCAAATAGCTTTAGCAGTAGATTTGTATGATAATCCCATGATTTGTTGATCTGACAATGTGCTCAAAAGTGCTTCTCTTGCTTTGCAATCATTCTCCCGATCAACATAGCCATTCTTTGTAACATCCCATATGTCTTTTCCAATGAAATTTAGATGTGTCTCCATTCTGATCTTCCATATACCATAGTTAGTTCCATCAAGTTTCGGACTGTCCTTCCTAAAATAGTTAGTTGCCATAGAATCTCCTCAAGTTGTTAAAATTCTGCAAAAGGAGGACTTGACTCTGACACCAATTGTTAGGACCTAAAGGCAATTGAGAGGGGGGGGGTGAATCAGTTGTCAATTAATTTCAAGCCAAATATAACTTAACCAAACTTAATGCATAATACTGGTAAACCAAACTTTATGTCGGTTGATAGTCTAACAGTTAATTGCAATACCGGTAAAGTTTAATGCATGAAACAAAAAGACAAATAACATCCACAACACATAACATAGAGATTTGTATGTGGGAACCCTGGAAGGGGAAAAACCATGGTGGGAAACCTTACCCACAATCAGATGATACTACTACAGATAATATGTGTGTACAATATGGGGTCTGCACATGCAGAAAGGCCAACTACCTATAGCTCACTACTCAATCACAAAATGGGAGTCACATTGACTACAATTGGATGGTTAAATCCAATGATAATATACTGCTCAAAATAGCATCTTCATATGCTGGATTCAGTACCAGTTAAGCTCTGATTTCCTTCTCCAAACCTTCCTTGAATCTTCAAATGATGTTTGCGTGTATAGCTCTACTTATATTCACATATACCTTATTACAATCCTCTACCACTCCTTTTTCATAATCTCACAAATGAGATCTTACATATATACCAAAATCTAAGACCAAATGTGTAGGTCATCTTACAAAGAATATTAGAATTAAATCAATTGCAAATGAGTCAATATGCGATGCATCATGTCGGCTCAATGCATTTACAATAATAAAAAATCATCTCCATAATGTGTCATGCTAATCTGAAATAGATAACACTTGTTGGCCATAACCTAGTCCTATTTGCTGGTAACAACAAATATACAAACTCAATTAGACCAATAACCAAATCACCAAAAAAAAGTGTTCAAACAATGTCTTTGACATAACCAATTAATCTCCAAATGATAACAGATCATCCTCAATGTCGGTGAACAATATAACCTGCCAGTGAACCAGATACCGGTGACTGTGCATAAGTCACTGAACATGACGGTGAACATAACCAAATATCTTCAAGTGTTGATAGGTGTTGACAAGTGTTGACATCAATGACAAAACCAATGCAACACATCCAAAATACCAGCATTGCTCACTCACCAATGCAACTATTTTGTCAATGCCAACATGTTTGGCTATACCTCCACTGTGTTTCTCTTTTATCATGTTCTCTCTCATGGAACTCTTAAGTATGCACAATTGAACTCCCCTGAATAACATCCCATCTTGTATGAAGTAATCCAGCCATTTTCTTCTATCTACCATAATAAGTTCTCTACATGCTTTCCAAGGTTCTGCAAAATTTGGGTCTTCATCATACAAGGTCTTCAAATCTTCAAAACCTAATACTGTCACTCTCATCTTTGTTAGCAAATTCCTTCTCCTACTCAATGCATCAACAACTTTGTTAGATTTTCCACTTCTATGCTTCAGCACAAATGTGTAACTGCAAGAATTCTACCCATCTCATATGTCTTTGATTCAACTTACTCTGACTAGTCAAATATTTCATAGCTTGATGATCCGTATACAACACAAACTCCTTAGGCAACAAGTAGTGTCTCTATTTCTTCAAGGTTTGAACTATGTCATAAAATTCTTGATCATACATTGAATATCTCCTCCGGGCATCATTCAATTTCTCACTGAAATAGGCTACTTCTCTCTCTTCTTGACTCAAGACTACTCTTATTGTTGTTCCACTTGCATCACAATCCACCTGAAATACTTTATTGAAATCTAATAAATCTAACACAGGATGCTTAGTCACTTTCTTCATTAACAGTTCAAAACTTTTGTTTGCTCTGGTGGTCCACTTGAATTCCTTCCAATCTCCTCTCATGGTCTCAGTCATAAGGTTAAAAACTAAAATAAAATTTCTAATAAACTTCTGGTAAAAACTAGCCAACCCATGAAATGATCTTTCCTCCCCAATGCTTTCCAATGTAGGTCACTCAAGGATGTCTTTCACTTTCTCAGGGTCCATCTTCAAACCATCCTCAGATATCATAAATCCTAAATAGACTAACTCATCCTTAATGAAAGTACTCTTTTTGATATTGATCAATGACTTTTATTCTCTCAACCTCTACAAAACTTGTCTTGACTGCAACAAATGCTCCTCTTTTGTCTTACTGAAAATCAGAAATGTCATCCAAATGCACAATATCAAAATTACCCAATAATTTCTTCAGTACCATATTCATCGACCTCATGAAAGTACTCGACACATTAGTCAATACAACAGGAATCACCAACCATTCATATAGCCCTTCATTTGTCTTAAATGTTGTCTTCCACTCATCACCTTCTCTGATCCCGATCTGATGATATCCACTCTTCAAATCTATCTTTGTAAAGTATTTTGCTTCACTGAAACAGTCCATTATGTCATCCATCCTAGGCAAAGGAAACTGGTATTTCACTGTGATCTTGTTTATTTCTCTTGAATTGATACACATCCTCTATTCTCCATTCTTCTTAGGTGATAATATTGTTGGTACTGCACAAGGGCTTAGACTCTTCCTGATCAAACCTTTCTTCAATAGCTCCTACACTTGTCTATTCAATTCTTCATTCTCTGTCGGTGTCAACCAGTATACAGCTTTGTTAGGAAAACTAGCTTTGGGAACCAAGTCCATGAAATGACTAATACTTCTTACAAGTGGCAATCCATTAGGTACATTACCTAAAATGATGTCATCATATTCTATTAGCAAATCTCTTATCTCTTTTGGGTGTTCTCCTTCTGGTTCCAGTCTCTCAGTCTTCTTCAGAATTAAGGCAAAACACACATTCTCATGTCTCAATCCATCCATGAATTTACTTCCATCTACTAAACAAATTTTGGAATTCATACAAACTTCATTCTTAAAAGGTTCCTCCAAAGGTAACAAGGTTTTCTTCATCCCATTGGCCACAATAGTGTATGTATTCTTCTTTCCATCATGTATTGTCTATCTATCAAACTACCAAGGTCTACCCAACAAAAGATGACAAATATCCATAGGCATAATATCATACAAAACTTCATCACGATAATTCCCAATTTTTAATTTCAGAAAACATTGTTCACTTACTAACAACTTATGTTCATCCCAAATCCATATTATCTAGTAAGGCTTAGGGTGTTTTAATCTCTCCAATTTCAACTTATTCACCATCTCCTCTAAAACAAGATTATTTGAACTACCACTATCAATAACAACTTTACAACACTTACCAAATACCTTACATCTGGTCTTGAATAGATTCTTCCCCTACAAGGGCTCTTCATCTCCTCTGGTATGACACAAAGCTCTCCTCATTATCAATAGTTCTCCATCTTCTGGTTTATTATCTGATCCGATGGGGTTTTCTTCCACCACTGTTGCTCTTCTAGTAGCCTCTATCTTCTTACATTCGAATGCATAGTGTCCATCTCCTCCATAATTAAAGAAGGTTCCTCTGAATGTCCTCTTTTCTTGTCTACCAAAGTTCTGATTCTGGTAACCATTTGGTTCTCTCCTCTGGTAGAAATTTCTATCATCCTCCTGGTATGAATTACCTTCTTTTCTCACTTCCTTGTCCTTGTTCTAATTTGTATTGGTTCCTCTTCCTCTGGTAAACATTCCACCTCTACCTCTATGTCTCTGCTCATGTATTTTGTTCAATTTCTCTTCAGTCTTTAGGGCATACTGGTAAGCCTTTTCAACACTCTCCAATTTTATCATACTGATTTCATCTTATATAGACATCCACAATCCGTTCAAATATCTTGCAATTTGTTCAATTTCATCATTGACATGTCCAGATTTGATGTTCAACTTGTAAAATGTTTCGGTGTACTCCTTCACACTAGATTCCTTCTGTCTCAGATTCTACAACTTCCAAAACAAATCCACTTGATAATTCATCGGCACAAACTTAGATTTCAACTTAGCAATCATCCGATCCCATGTCTTAATATTTTCTTTACCTCTTCTTTGCTTGTCAACTTGCAAATGCTTCCACCAAAGAAATGCATGACCTTTCAACCGGGTACAGGCATATTTCACCTTCCTCTCTTCTATAGTGTTTTAAAAATTGAAATAGTTCTCCATCTCCAAGATCCAATCCATCAATTCATCTAAATCTAATTTCCCATCATATTCCAGTGCGGTAAAATGAGGTTTAGTGTTCACCCTACTCAAAACCCTTAAAAAAAAATTTGTATAAACAGTCGATAAGTTTACTTGTTCTATCAAGGCTTCTTCTCCTTCATCTTCACTCACATCTTCAATGTGTCGACCTCTACTCTAGGTTGTCTCCACGACTTCTAACTGCACTTATATTCCTTGCAGCATCTCCATCATAGAAGGGTTTGCATTCCCATGGGCTTCACCATTCCTATTTCCTCTTTGTACCATCGATTCATGCTATTCCTCTGCAATTGAAGGTCGGATATGCAATCTGACACCCTACAACAAGAAATTTAGGACACGTAACCTCTAGAATGAAACTTTGCTTTGATACCACTTGAAGAAGTCACCGATGAGGAGGGACCTCAAAGAGATCAATCTAGACTGGTTAGTAAGAGTAAACACAAAGATATGATGGAGGCAATGCATAACAGATTGATTAATTTCTTAAAACTTGATTACATCCAACTGGTAACAGCCGGGTTACAATATACCAGCTCTCAGGTTTGGTAGAATAGGCCACAATCGGGACCTTGAATCGAAAGATCTATCTTCTATGTACTGTATAGCTATCTGATTCTATGATTGATTCTAATTGATTACAATCTAATGCGTAATTACAAATATATTTATTGATCCAGAGGATCCAATTGGCCCAAAAAGGGATCAAAACCCGAACATCAAGACCTAACATGAAAATAACAAAGATCGGCGTCTGCCAAGAGATTCCTCCGGGAAATCCAAAGGTTGAAATGTAGAAGGTCGGCCACACGCCAAGGAACATCGAAATCAATGTCCAAGGCTCCACAAGCTTCAGAATGGGTTCTGATAAATAACTAGAATAGGTCTCAAGCAACTGGTAAAAAAGGAACAACCAGTAACAAGAAATTGTCATGGAAACCGGTAGCGATATATTATCAGAATATGATCCAAATGCGATGCGGCCTAAAAGAAAGAAAGATGATCAAGTGTTCAAGTAGA
This sequence comes from Cryptomeria japonica, assembly GCF_030272615.1. Lineage (NCBI taxonomy): Eukaryota > Viridiplantae > Streptophyta > Pinopsida > Cupressales > Cupressaceae > Cryptomeria > Cryptomeria japonica. The sequence continues at coordinate 637,799,025 of NC_081412.1, forward strand.
ATCCAAATCCAAAGGATCCGGTGAGCCAAAATCGAGACACACAGAAAGGAAAACTAAAACTGCAAACAGAAAAAAAAAATAGAAAGGAAAATGTTTTTAGTTGATGCAAGATTGTTGTGAACTAGGGATGCTCCTGCATCAATTCTTGACTACCCACGCAGAGGTAGAAGTCTTCTTTACTTCCATCAGAGGTAGCACTCTTCTTCACTTCCATCACTACTTCATCAGATTTTGTCTCTTCTTCGGCAATGGCTGCCACATAGACTCTCTCTGGGTTCTCTTTCTTCCTCTTCTCTACTCCACTCGATGATTTGGTTTGAGGCTTTGATGGAGGGACATTCTTTTGAGCACCAAAGGAAGGTGTTGATTTTTTTTGTCTTGTCTTAGGAGGAGTAGAGGTTGGTTTATTCGTCTTGGGTTTTACCATGTCCTTCTCTTTTAGGATATTCTACTCTCTGGTCCTCTAGACATCTTCCTTTGTTATTCTCGTGTCTTCAACAAGCTACACTACCTCTTTCCTCACTCTCTTATACATTTTGAGCTTGGTAAATTGGGAGTGCAAACTCAAACTTTTCTCTTTACAAGTCTCAAATCTCTCTTCCTTTTCAACCACTGACTTACTCAAAATATATCGAGAATACATATCAAGAGTATTTGCATCAACTTAATAACCCATGGGAATGATCCATACTATTCTTGATTCTATGACCTCCATTAGGCATTGGCCAATTTCCACCATGAAGCATATGGTGTCCTCATACTTCTCTACAATCTCCTTCAAGATCATTTCTCTGCTCTACATTATGCCTTAGAAGGATTTGAAGTAACCCCATAAGATATATTTATGTGCTTGAGCATCTCCTAATCCTTGTAAAGCTTCATTGATCTACATCGCCACCGGTTTGTCATATGCCCATTTAATTTTACCTATACCAGGGATCTCCTTCATGAAATAGAAGGCTAGAAAGATAATCAAAGTTTCAAACTTAAAAACATGCTTCTTATCCTACTTTATCTTCTTCATATTGCTCATTAGTTCACTCAGAAGTACTCCACATAGGTCATACAACTTGTCCTCCTTAAGAATTTGATAAGCTGCATATATTGTCATACCAGAGACTGAGTTTTCTCTTATAGATTGATATACCTTATAACCCATCACCATGGATAAGAATTTGACATCATACTCGATAATGTCACTTATTGTCATCGATCTGCTATCATGTTGGGAACCAGTTATCTCTATCACTGTTGTGTTCTTCACATTTCTTAGACCAAGAACTTCACTGGTTGCATTTAAACATATCACCGCTTGGATTTCATTCTTGATGATTTTGTATGGTTTATTAATCCATATGGATTCATCATGGACCCTGCTCAAAATGTACCTAACCCATTCGGGTTCATCAAAAACCAGAAATTTTGCAAACTGAATGAAACCCTTATCTTGAAAATATTTGAATTCTGGTTTCAGGTTGCCCATACCATCTATCATGTGCTTTGTATATAGTGATATCATTTAAGCATTCCCAAGCTCCTCAATATTGCAGTGGATGTATGCCCTAATGTCTTCAACATGCAATACGCCATACAGAACAGATGAAAATGCTCCATTCAAATCATCTTCCATCGATTTGTATGGATGTTTCTTGAAATTCATCCTTGCCCTATCAATTATCTCAACAACCAATAGAGTCACCATACCAGAACTAGATGATGCCATTATCGAATTTTAGGTTATGAACAAATAGCCCGAACTCAGAAAATACCTTTTAATCTACAACCAAAAGCAAAAAATCTTCATCGAATCTTCACGAGCTCTAGTTTAGCTTCACAATATTCTTTGTCACGCTCTTCTTCTATTTCTCTTATAACGCAATGTAAGAAATGAATGTTAAAATGTCTTTTTATCCTTCAAATACCTAACTTTAAGGTGAAATAAATGCTCAAACATAAATTTTTTCGGATGCCTTGAATCTCATGAACATTGTACCAAAGCATGAAATATTATGGATATCTCTCATGGTCATCTACACAACCATTCAGAATCATCTCCAACTTTCTGCAGCTAATTATAGATCTCAGAAAGGGGGTTTTAAGGATCTGCATGAAAATATTTCCCCTAAGGCCAAATGCCTTAGTTACTGGATGAGGTTCCAACACCAAAATCAAGTGTGGACCCATTTTCTACATTTGTATCTTCCTTTTTTACCCACATGTTGTGCTTCTCTTTGATCTCTTGAACCTTCACTTTTCCCTTTTCATCTGCTTTGTTCTTATCTATCAAAGCATTCTTGCTCACATTCTTTCTTCTACAATATTTTGCAATATGACCAGATTTGTTGCAAGCATAGAAAACAATGTTGTTTCTCTGATTAGGATTGAAGTTAAAGCTTGATTTCCCTTTGATCTGCATTGGTTAGCAATACGTCCAAATCTTCCACAAGCATAGAATCTTACATTTCTCCTATTTACCATACTTTTGCATTCAATTTACTAATGGCCATATTTATTGAAATTGAAACATTGTCCGAAGAATGATGAATTATTCTGATTAGCTCTATTTCTGCATTGATGTGTCAAATGACCAAATTTATTGCAAACAAGTAATTTATCATTGAATTTATAAGCATTCGATTATATTACTAAAGGTTTCTTGTTCTTCTTATGTTTGCTTTGAATTAGATCCAGAGCTTTCTCCTTTCTCAAATCCAAGTCCTCCCATATCACCTCTAAAATTCTGACTTTTTAGCATATCATCAAGCTTAGCTGAGCTAGAATTGAGTTTTTATTTGTACTCATTAGCAGTGGTAAGTTCATCTCTTAGAATTATGATCTTTCTTTCAAGCTCTTTCTCATTATTCTGGGACTGTATCCATTCAAGCTTCAACAATTCATTTTCATGATTAAGCCTACAACATTCATCAGATCTATCCTTCAATGACTGAGGCATATTTTCTTCATTATTCTTCCTATCTTCAATTTCCTTTGTCAACTTCATCATAATAGATTGCATTTCATTCTTAAGGACTACATTATCTCTAGCAAGTCTTTCACATTCATCTATTTTATCTTTATTATCAATGCATTGCTCTTCTTTCTCCTTGAGTTTTTCCATCAGCTCATTTCTCTTCTCTCTGGATGTGTTCAGTTGTTATTTTAATGACTCAATGAAATTTTCAGCATCAATCAGATTTATTCTTAGGTTACTTTCTTCTTTTCTTGCTACATCGAGGTCTTCAAGTGCCACAATAAGTTGTTTTTCCAAACCAGAGTCCATTGATTCACACTCACGGGTCTTCCTCAAGTTGTTAGGTTTCCTTGAAGGAAATAGGCTCTGATAAAAATTGTTGGAATCAATGAACACTAAGAGGGGGGGGGGGGGGGGGGGGGGGGGTGAACCAGTGTTCTGCAATTAACAATTTTCTTAAACTAATTATTTAACCACTGGATACAAATGAATAAAAGCAAAGTGTAGAAACTAAATGCAAACAAGCACAAAACCATAACACCATAATTTTTACATGGAAACCTAGAAAGGGAAAAACCACAATGGGATTGAGACCCGCAACATTATAATACTGTGATTAGGTGTATAATAATATTACAAGAGGGGAATGCACATGCATTCAGGCACACTGCCCAGAGCTCACTGCTCAATTACAAAATAGGGCTACAACCCCGAAGGACTCACTATCCTACAAATGATAAAAAGAATGTCTAAACTAATAAGTAGAATCTACAAATACTAAAATCCAATTCCAGTTAAGCACAAAGTGACTGACTTCACTATTTTGTTTCACTACTTTGTTCAGCTGCTTTGTCACACATCGGAGCACTAAATCAAAGGTAGTGCACATGAAACTATGCACCAACTCTCATAAACTCTTTGCACACTCACATATATCTACAAAATTCTCATACAAATCAGTCTTATATATCCATGCCAACAAATTAAATCAATTTCATGTTGGCCCCAAAACTACATAACACACAACATTAAACGTGTAACAATAAGTCAGCTCAATCCATATGCAGACCTAGACAAATTGTTAATATACTTCACACATGTCAGCTCGACCACCTCAAACTCAAAACCAATCACCGAAATCATCCCAAAGATTTCATATAACACGCTAAAAAAAAATAACCCCAGACTTCCTGAATTACCAGATACTAGATCTTCTATCTTTTGCACGAGAATCAATACCGGAAGCTAGGATTGACAATTAAGCTATCTCGAACATCCAATCAACTACCTCTTCCAACACAACCAAAACCATGCAACCAAAATTGATATCTACTCAATGTACCCATACTCTGTATTCCACCTGCCAGACTTAAGCAAAAAATTGATATCAAACTTCCCGTAGAATTTTTTTGCATATATCAGATATATTATATGATCTGATTTGCCATCAACGACAACCCTGAAACACTCCTCATGCACTAATCTCTACAAGTATAGTGTCTCTTGCCAGTAAACAGTATAGGTGGATAATCTAGGTCTCCCCTCCACATTGAAACCCTATCAAGGTTGTTGACATTTTCTTCTACCATCATTCTATGCTAATAAATATTTTTTATACCCATCTATATTGATAAATAATCTATATTCAATTAAATGTGTCAAAAAATCATAATGAGAGAAATTTATATGCTCCTTTTTCCTTAAGAAATTATCTATGTTACATTTGGTATGACATTCAACAAGATTCAGCAAATTTGTATAATATTCAACAAGGCCATCGTTCAAAATTGTTCATGTATCTATTAAACAGGGGTCTTCTTCTATAGATCATGGCATATAAATACTTTTTTCATAGAATTCACGTGTATCTTATGCTTCACATAATTCATTTTCTTATGCAAGTTCATTTGGATTATTACAATCTAATCTGTTGAAATTAGGTTTGCCCTCTATACATGATGGAATGTTCAAGTACTAAAGGTCTATGCGTGACATGCCTCATTTTCAATCCCTTTATGATTCTATATGATGGCTTAATTTTTGATAAAATTGAAAGTGCTCTATTGACTTGTGTTAGATGCAAAGTATAGATTCAACATATTTGTGTATAATGTGGGAATGCATTGCCTTAGTTAATTGATTGAAGGTGATTATATGCTTATATTTTTCCAAACAATACTACTAAGGTTTGTGTTCAACAAGTATGATGTGCAACAAGAACATCCATTGAGAAATAAGAACTAGGTCTAGTACTAAAGCACCCTAGAATTATCTAAGCATGTGGAAAGAGGTTAATTAATTAATAGAATAATTATTAATTTAATTTAAAAATAAATAAAAACTATTTATAGTGGATTATATTAAATTATTTGTTTATTTATTGTCATAATTAATTTCTTTTAAAAAAGAAACAAGTTTAATTATTTAGTTTATATTATTTTCATTTGTTGGTAAATTAAAAAGGTCAATTTATTGGTGCTTGATGAAAAGGTTTAAAGCTTGAAGATTTTTTGAATATTTATATAGAAGAATTGAAAATGTTTAGGCTATAAAATTATTTCAATTCATCTTCATTCTCGTTCAAATTGTTCAAATGTGGAGGTAAGATTCTTTGCATGGAAATATGAAAAATGTTTAGTTTGGATTACTAATTAACATAGGTTGTGTTAGTCCGATTGCTTGTTAAATGATAGTTTAGATATTTCTTATTTTGGTGCATTCGATTCTAAACAATTGAATAAACATTTACACCAAGATTTCGAGTTTATGTGTTATCTTTTACCTTTTATCTTTTAAGATTTGCGTAAATTTATTGTTTTGTATTTTATAAATTGGGTTTAATTGATGTAAGAGAATTAGTATGTTGTTTTATCAATTATAACTTTACTTTTATGCATTGTATATTTTTACAAATTTAAGGAAACATGTAAATATGTGTTTTTAAAATCATATGTAAAAATTATCCATACCTACTTTGTAAATAACAAGCTAATAATGATTATGTATATATGCTACAAATATAAGAAGTAAGTCTTATTAATTATTCTATGTATTTATATGTGACATATTTTGATCATGGTTAATCAAATGTATGTGATTTAATTAGAACGATAGGTCTTAGAATCCTAATAATACTATATTGTGACATTTTGTATCTTGAAAGTGATATATAAAATTACCTTTTAGAGGTTTCTAAAATTTTATACAATACCTAAGTGGTTGTACATGGATATATGAATGGTTAGGGTGCAATGGATTATATTGTATACATTTTCATTAGCCTTTTGTGTTCATGTAAATACAACTTAGTTGGTATTGTTTTGTCTCGTTGAGAAGCTAAATCTATTGAATAGTGATATACTTTGAGTCATGCTTGATTTATGCTAATTGTGACATCTTCCATGCCATGCTTGACTTATGCTAATTATGGAGTCTTCTATGGAATTCTTGATGCTAATATGTGAGATATTTTATGTCATGATTGATTTGTGAAAAAAATTTCATCATTTATGTGTGACATATATTATGCCCCATTTTATTATATTTGTATATGACAACTTTTGTGTCATGGTTCTACTTGTGAGAGTAGGGTGCTATTGGAAATGATAGGATGATGAGAATTGTATCTTATGGATTCTATTTGGAAGGATGAAATGCCATTTTAATGATATTTTATCTCATAGGTTATATTTGGATATATTTTTTTCCTATCCAGATTAGTATTGTTAACATATTGTTTTCTTTATTTGGGTCCTAATACCTTGATACATCTCTTCTTAAGAAATTTGGTTGAGATTTGGGCTTTCTCATCTCAGTATAGGCACCATATCATCATAGGCCCTAATGCTCTCATTGGTAGAGGGTTCGCATATATTATGTTCTAACTACCTTGTACTACTTGTGCTACTAGACCTCTAAGATAAGTCTTGTTTCTCATTGTACTGTCAAACCATGTTATTTATACTAATTGTGGCATCTATTATGCCCCATTTGATTATATTTGTATATGACAATTTTTGGGTCATGGTTCTACTTGTGAGAGTAGGGTGCTATTTGAAATGATAGGATGATGAGAATTTTATCTTATGGATTCTATTTGGAAGGATGAAATGCCATTTTAACGAGATTTTATCTCCTACTTATATTTGGAAATATTTTTTTCCTATCCAGATTAGTATTGTTAACATATTGTTTTCTTTATTTGGGTCCTAATACCTTGATACATCTCTTCTTAAGAAATTTGGTTGAGATTTGATCTTGCTCATCTCAATGTAGGCACCATATCATCATAGGCCCTAATGCTCTCATTGGTAGAGGGTCCACATATATTATGTTCTAACTACCTTGTACCACTAGTGCTACTAGATCTCTAAGATAAGTCTTGTTTCTCATTGTACTGGCAAACCATGTTATTTCTACTAATTGTGACATCTATTATGCCCCATTTGATTATATATGTATATGACAACTTTTGTGTCATGGTTCTACTTGTGAGAGTGGGGTGCTATTTGAAATGATAGGCCGATGAGAATTTTATCTTATGGATTCCATTTGGAAGGATGAAATACCATTTTAATGAGATTTTATCTCCTAGGTTATATTTGGATATATTTTTTTCCTATCCAAATTAGTATTGTTAACATATTGTTTTCTTTATTTGGGTCCTAATACCTTGATGCATCTCTTCTTAAGAAATTTGGTTGAAATTTGATCTTGCTCATCTCAGTATAGGCATCATATAATCATAGGCCCTAATGCTCTCATTGGTAGAGGGTCCACATATATTATGTTCTAACTACCTTGTACCACTAGTGCTACTAGATCTCTAAGATAAGTCTTGTTTCTCATTGTATTGGTAAACCATGTTATTTCTAGCTTGTGGTAGGGGTGCTCTATGGTTGGTATCTATAGTTAACCTTCTTTTCTTATGTGAGGTATAGGTATTTGAGTACATTGCACAACTAGGAGATGTTCTTTGGATGTGTTTTGGGAACTAGATGCATTTTTCATGTTTTCGTATTCTTTGTGTGATTTTTCATATGTGAGTGCCTTATTATGTTTGTATAATTTATGAGGTACTTGTATTCTATAATTATTCTATGTACTCACTTTATGTGATTTTTCTTTTATGTTTGCTTTCAGATATGAATTATTGATATTGTTACATTTGGATACTTGTGTTAAACAAAGCTTATGATGCATCATGTATGGGTTACAGGAATTATTACCTTAGACATGTACTCCTAGGAAGGTATATAGCATCACATTAAGAGATATTTCATAGAATGGGATGCATGTAGAAATTTTTATTCATGTTGTATATGGTTTTGGATGTGTTGTGCTAAGTCAATCCCTATAAGGTTAAACATACTTATATTTTTTCGTTATTGTTATGTTTGGATACTTGTGTTGAACAAAGGTTATGATGCATGTAGTATGGGTTACAAGAATTATTACCTTGGGCATGTACTCTTAGGAAGGTATATAGCATCACATTAAGAGATATTTCATAGAATGGGATGCATATAGAAATTTTTATTGTTGTATATGATTTTGGATGTGTTGTGCTAAGTCAATCCTTATAAGATTAAACATACTTATATTTTTTGGTATGGTCATATTTTGGCTTTTCAATTTCCTTGCATTCATACATTTTTTATATGATAGAAAGGATTTGTTATGAATATTGATTAGTTCTTGGAATGATAATTTAAAATGTTTATATTTTTTAGAATATGAATTGTGAAATATATTTGATATAAATTAAATATCTTGAATCTATGATTCCATGTATATGATATGTGTCAATTTAAATACTTTTTTCCCTCACTAAGAGGCCTAAGCTGAATTATATTAAATTTAAAAGATAAAAACCTAGATATAATCCCAAAAAAATAAAACCAGTAGAGTCCACCTACGATTAACAGTCGTCTTCCCAAATAGGGCCTACTAAACCTAGAGAAATGTACCCACATCATAAAAATTCTATCTAATTTCAAGAATGCATCCAAAATTTCCTAGAAACCCCATCATGTATACTAAGAATATTATGAAAATTGTCAAAAAAACTAACCACCTATATTATATCACTGGAGCATGAGAGGAAGAAGGATTGGTAACACCTGGGCCCGAGACAGAAGGGTGCCCTGCCAGATCAATTTTCACACGACCGGAAGCAACTTCATAAGAAAACTTGAGAAGAGGGATTCTGGGAAAACAGATAGCAGCTTCCTGAAGCTCTGGTCCAAGGCCCCCTACTAAATAGTGAATCTCCACCACGCAAATGTTGATCCTTTCTTTAAAAGAAAATAACACAACTTCGTCATCCTCCAGGTAGTCTTTGATCCAACCCACTTCTTCATCTTGGTTAGATAAAATAGTTTCCAAAGAAAGCTAGCATTTTTCTTTCTTTATTCAAATTTTCTCTTCTTTAAATAGTTTCATGTCCTCTATATAGAGAATATGGAAATTCAAGGGAAGTTTTCCATCTCTAATCATCACCATATAGTCTTTTGGAAGTGGAATGGAGAGTTTTTCATCTACATTTCTAAGGACCCTACTCAAATCTCCCAGCAAACTAGCCTTGAAGACTTTCCTACAATTTTTCTCTAATTTCATCACCTGTGTGAAGAATTGTTGACACAAAGACCACTGGAATCTCCAAGTTGACCCTTATTTGTGGTCTGACCAAATAAATTCATCACCTAGTATACTTTTTACTCCTCTCACTACTAGGGAATGATGTGAATTAAAAACTTCCTGCAACTGTATATCCTTTATTTCACCAAAAAAGGAGATTTGCTTCTTAAAATCCATTAACTTGATAGGAGAATCCATATCTCTGCTTGGTTCAAGGCTGAATTTGCTTCCTGTTAGTATTACCTAAGGGTTTTCTCAAAAACTTCAGTGAAATGATGAGAATATAGAAAGGAAAAGAAAAAAAATAAGATAAAGCTTGCCGAGGAAGCCACTTAAAGCAATAAAGCCTTGATAGATCTGTGTCTCCCTCAATCATACCAAAATTTCTGCCAGACGTCCCAAAAAATCTGCCATCATTTTATCCATTAAAGATTTGCTAAATTCAAAAAAAAATCCTACCACTAAATTTAGCCATTGCTTTGGATAAAAGGAAAAGAAGTAAGCTCCACCACCAAAATAGAAAAAAGAATTTGATCCCAAAGAATTTATTATGAATGTCTTGAATTTTGGCCTTCCCAACTCACTTAATGCTTAGAATGAATGCCAAGTTGAGAAAATTTTAAAATTCCCACCTTCTACGGAATATGGCTCAAACTTCCATTCATGATGAAAAGACATCAACCCAACAATCTTTACTTTTCTTATTTTTCTTTTGCTTTGTTGAGCATTAATGAGAAAAGACCAACCTCAACAAGAAATTGCATTACTTCTTAAGGTTTAAAATCTATGAAATTCAGATTTCAAAAATCGATCCTACCATTTGGGGGAACCCACCGAACCCGCCTCTATTATCTGCTGGATTAAATAAGAAGACAAACCTTTTTCGTTCTCAACCAATTCTTAGATGATAGTCTGACTTCACCACTCATTAAATCATAAAATAAGCTCTACCAAATCTTCAATAATTAATTTAAGGATCTCAAAAGATCAAATTCAAAGTATGAAGATCAAATTCCTTCTAGATCATTATACTACAAAGTTCTTAAAATCCTTCTCAATTTTTTATGTGAATCAACTAGAAATTTATCTGTCTTGAGATCCTACTAATTTCGATTCATAGCTACATCTCTTATTTGTTTATCATTGATCCCATATGCTCTCAAATTTTCCAATTGATCAGCTAAGCAATTTACTTCTTCGAAAATATGATTGATTGTTATTGCATCAAAATACTTTAAGAGCTCTAAGGCCCTCCCTAAGAACAAATTTAACCTCCAATTTGGGGTCACTCCCAATCTAAGAGCATTAATAATGATTGATGAGTCCCCTTCAATTTCCACTCTTTTAACTCCCAATTCTCTACATAATAACAATCCTTCAATAGCTGCTTTGAGTTGTACTATATTATTTGTGTCCACTTCTAAGGATTTAGCTTTCTTAGCCACTACCACTCCTTCCCAAGAATGGATAATGCATCTTGCTCCTAAGGCTCTAGGGTTTCCTTGGGAAGCCCCATCAAAATTTAGCTTATACCAACCTAATTTGGGAAGAATCCAAACACTTTGACCTCTGAGCTTGTTTGACAAGGCCTCCCAAGAATTTTTTTTCCCTTGAAAATTATTTTGTTCCTTTCCTTCCACAATTTCCATATTAGAATCAAAAGAGAGATTTTCTACAAAATTCTAAATAAACTAGATGAACATAATCTTGGCTGATTTTAAACATGCTCAATATGTCATTTGGGAGGATTGAGATCCACCCTAATCTTGTGCATAACTAGTGCCAACATTTATAATTAAAGGGACAATTCAATAGGGTATTGATCAATTGACTTTTCATTGTGCTCACATAACACACAAATTGAAGGACCCTCAAAGCCTAACTTCCTAAACCACTCGACTATTAATATTCTATTGTACAGGACTGCCCAAGAAAAAAAACCTTAGGAAGACACATTTTATCCAAACAAAGATGAATTAGAATTAGTCTTCTGAAGATTTAGTTTCTCTAATATTGATCTATAACCTTTTATTGAATTATAACTCCTTGAATTAGCTCATGTCTAGATTAGTAAATCTAATCCAACTCTAAATGTTATAGATCTTTTCTACAAGATATCATTTAGTTGTAATATATCTTCCCTCCTAGCAAGGAGATCCTCAAACTTTTTCCATTTCCATCCCAAAGAAGGACCCCCTTCGGTAAGTGCACCAAGATGGTGTGCAAAAAGGGGGTATAAGTGGACACATTTTTTCTGAAATTAGATAAACCTGAACTTGGAAGAGAAATTTGAGAGTCATGCATTCAAAATCAGAAGATGCAAAAACAAAAAGAATTGTAGTGCTCTGAATCTAGTTTCTTAACTACAAAAGTTTTTTAAAAATGGATAAGATTAAGAGGGTCAAATCCTTCGCGCACAAAAAAAGTTCCTCACATTTTCTGAAAAACATAACATAGTGTTTGGCATGCATATCAAAAAAGTCATAGTTAGATTTAGTATTTTGACAAATCCTTTGGTAGAAAGATAGTTAAGAGTGAGCACTAGAAGTTGTGTATTTTTTTGTAATTTTCTATTGAGTATTTTTTTATGATTTTTCAAAATGGGCACATCCTAAAAATTAGATGCATGTTCCCACGTGAAGCATAACTTGTATCAAAATAATTAAAAAATTAATTTTTTTTTGTTGTAGTGTAAATAATCAAGTGCACTACAATAATATAAATTTATTTTAAATTTGGATAAGTAGATCAAGAGTTATTAAAAAAATGGTACACATATGTCTCTGAGAACTTTGGAGACATTGGTAAAAAAAATTAAACTTTAATATGTTAATGTTGTCCAAATATAGAAAAACAAATATGGTTAGAAAGATCAAAAGACATGTGAAATTATGGTGGAAATTTTACAAATACAAAGTTGATGAGGTATAAAACTAATGATGAGGAAGTTGAGAAACCAATTTGGTAAAATAAAACACATAAAAAAGGAGGCAAATGGAGGCAAATCAAACTCCCAAGCCACAACCTTGTCATCCAAGGCTATTAATGAGCCTAAATGCAATCAAATTTACTTTTATAAAAGCACGCACAGGTTTTGTTTAAATATAATAGCGCATTCACGGTTTTTATCTATAAAACCCGTATGAGTTATGTTCACATAAAAACATACCAATATGTGTGTGTGTGTGTGTGTTTATATATATATGTATATATATATCTATATAAAATACATGCATCTAGATATATATAATATATATCATCTCTCAATATCTTTACAGATTGTATTCTCTCCCTCCCTCTCTCTCTCCCTCCATCCCTCGCCCTTTGTCCCCTTTTAGCTTGTTTAATTCTCTCTCTCTCTCTCTCTCTCTCTCTCTCTCACTCACTCTCATGGTGTCCTATGGGGTCATATGGTGCTCTAACACATGGGTGGTCGCTTAGGACCCCATATGATCCCTAACGGCACCATATGATCCCTTAGGACACCATATGACCCCTCAGGACATCACATGTCTTCTTTTAATATCCTATTATATGACATGACCCCTTAGGACATCATATGACCCTTCAGGACACCATATGGTTGCTTTTTACATCCTAGTACATGACATAACCTTGTGTGAGGTGAAAAATGATGATGACAAACTATTGCAAAATTACAAAGATCCAACCACAATAAAAAAATATTAGTTCTACAACAAAGAGTTCACCATACACCAATGAAGAAACCTAAGAACATGCAAATCAACAAATTGAAGCAATAATAACATTCACATGCCAAGTAGGATTTGACCTTCGTTGTCTCCAATCTCCATTGATCTTGTTTGATATATTTTCTTTCAGATTTTGTATTGTGCACAAGAGCTCAACAAAGAATGAAATTGTGGTTGTAAAGATGCTTGATTGCAAAACGGTTTAATAAAATGCATTAGGATTAGAAGGATTAAGGAATCCTCTTATATAGAAGATGCTTTAAAATTTGGAGGGATAAGATTAAGAGGTGAAAAGATAAATGGTCAGTTAAGATTAAAGGGTAGGTAGGAAAAATAATAAAATATGAAGAGGGTAGTTAGAAGAAAATTAAGAGATAAATGACATGTGTCATAGAGCAAAAAAGCTAATGAATTAATTAAATAAATAAAGATTTGGTTAATTAATAGAGGAAGTAGGACCAATTAAATAAATAAAATATTTATTAAATTTGGGGAAAGGATAATTTAATAAATAGAAATATTTATATAAATAGGGAAATAAATAAATAAAGATCTATTTACTCAATAAAAGACTTAGGATAAAAATAATTAAATAAATAAAAATATTTATTTAATTATGACAGAACAATTTTAGGTGTCTACAGACCCTTAGGACACCATATGACCCCTTAGAACACCATATGACCCCTTAAGACAATATGATGTCCTAATAGTTCATGTGGTGTCTTTAGAGGTCATATGGTGTTCTAACACGTGTGGCCCCTTAGGACCCCATATGACCCCTAACGACACCATATGACCCCTTAGGACACCATATGACCCCTTTTAACATCCCAGTACACGACATGACCCCTTATGACATCATATGACCCCTTAGGACAATATGATGTCCTAATGGGCCATGTGGTGTTCTAAGGGGTCATATGGTGTTATAACACGTGTGGCCCCTTAGGACCCCATATGATCCCTAACGACACCATATGACCCCTTAGAACACCATATGACCCCTTAGGACCCCATATGACCCCTAACTACACCATATGACCCCTTAGCACACCACATGACTCCTCAGGACACCATATGACCCCTTTTAACATCCTAGTACATTACAAGAACCCTTAGGTCACCATATGACCCCTTGGGACAATATGATGTCAAGACTAATGGGTCATACAGTGTTCTAAGGGGTCATATGGTGTTCTAACACATGTGTGGCTGATCCGATGGATATTTTCAGTGAAAATTGAAGTGTCTCATTTCTCTCCAGAATCTGCACCATCAGAAAGATCTCGGCATCCTGAACCCAACGCAACTTGAACAGAGCAAAACAGAGTCCGTTTGTGCAAGTTATGGCCGGTCAAAGTTTGGTCAAACCTGGGTTCAGGGGGCATCCAAAAGGAAAAAAATGATGTCATCAAAATTTGTCAAAATTGGCATCATCGCGAAGAGCTTGTCGAGACAATTCCAACGATATATTATTTGTCCAAAACGGAGTTCGTATGCTCGAGTTATAGCCGGTCAAAGTTTTATGTTGACCTTAGGGTACCATGGTGACGTCAGCATGCCAAAGTGGCAAAATAAAAAATGGACCAATCATGTGCTGACACGTGTCCATTCCGTAGCATCCAAGTCAGCAAGGACGTGGCAGGTGGCTGGTCGGAAGACATGTCTGTTGGCAAATCGAAGACAGCCACGTGGCACCCACCCGGTGCGACACGTGGCTTCCTCTTCATGGAGGTTATTTGGTTTGTTATAACAAACAAAATGCGAGGAATTCGAACCCCTAACCTGTCATACCAAAGTTGGTAGCATGTCAGTTAAGTTGGGCGGGGATCGGTTTTGTTTTATAACTACCAAAAATTGGTTATAAAAAGCCGACGGTGGGCTTTGAACCCGCAACCACCGGTCCACATAAAGCGCATCGCACCGGCACGCTATTGATGCCTTTTGAAATTATATTGGCGCTTTTTTTATTTAAACTAAATTAAAACCGCCAACCCTTTAAAAATAGGGGTATTTGTTATTTTGTTCATATTTTCACCCCCTTAATTTGTTATAACGCCAAATTATAAATGGCAAATGGGGTAAATACGAAATGGAATTTGTTGTATGGCCTAATTATGTAATTTTTAGTTTTAGGCCATTTTGGGCAAATTTTATGTATAAAAAGGGGGAGAGAGTGAGTGTTTTTTTTCACTCATAATTTTCAAGGGATCTAGGTGACATAGTGAAGAACTTGTTGAGGGTTTTTTTTCTGAGAGATTTTTGAAGACTATTCTGCACGTCGTGGGCATGTTATGCTGATGTGTTTAAGGGGATAAGTCTTGGTGCATTTGTAATCTTTTTTGGAGATTAATCGGATCGGTCACTCTATTGGAGCGGACCCGGAGACGTAGTCACGTTTGTGACGAACTCCGTTATTAAATCGTTTGCACTTTTCCTCTCCTCTCTTATGTTCTGATTTTCACCTTAAATCCTTAAGTTTTGATGCATAATTTCATGTATGTATAAATGTATTAAGACTTCCGCTAATTTGATTTTGTTTAAGCATTCAATATTGCAATTAGTCTAGATCCGTTTACAGATCAGTGGCCCCTTACAAGACCATATGATCCACTAGGACACCATATGGCCCCTTCTAATATCTGAGTATATGAAATGACTCTCTCTCTCTCTCTCTCCTTCTCTCCCTTTCCCTCTCTCTCCCTATCTCCCCCATTCTCTCCCTCCATCTCTTCCTATCCCTTTCCCCTTTTGTCTCTCTCCCCTTGTCTCTCTCTCTATCTCTCACATTATTTTTGGTATTAACTTATCATTCTTTAAAATATAGGTCATGTGTACACAATTGTTGCAGAACAGACCAATGAAAAAGGAACATATTAATTTGTGTGTCGTTGTATTGAACCTAAAATAAAATTGACAACCACAAGCATTGATGGAGAGGATATTGAGTACCCAATAGGGTCTATTGTCGTGATAGGGACATGGCTTAGAAGATACTATCAAGAATTCTTATGTTTGGTTGTCCGAGGACTTTGAAAAACATGGACATATTCTTCATTTCTCCAACCTTATTGCTGCAACAAATATTCAATTGATTAAGTATTGAGGTGGACCTCATAACAAGAATTTATGGAAAGTTCTTGAATCCGACCACTAGGAAATACTTGACACAATAAGGGTTAGACCCGATCCGGTAGGTCCACTTGATTGATTTTGTGTCATCTTCAATTTTTTCAATGTGTTGGAGCATTATAATAAAGCATGATTCTATTGTTTGGGGTAGAATAATTTTGAGAAATTTGTATATATCGTTGATGAATTATTTTATATTCATTTTTTTTATATATAAATGGCCATGAGCTGATTTGTGCATATTTAGATGCCAAATTTTGTATATTTAAATGGTCATGAGTTGATTTATGCATATTTAGATACCAAATTTGGTATATTTAAATGTCCATGAGCTAATTTGTGCATATTTAGATGCCAAATTTTGTATATTTAAATAGCCATGAGCTGAATTGTGCATATTTAAATGTCAAATTTTGTATATTTCAACAACCATGAGTTGATTTGTACATATTTATATATTTAAATGGCCATGAGCTGATTTGTCCATATTAGAGGAAAAATTTTGTGTATGTGATTTTTGTACTGCTTGATTATAAATGCATAAATGGAATTTTGTGATAAATTTTTTATTTATGATTCTACTTGACTTGATGCCCTTGATTAGACCTACTGGTCTCTTGACATGATTAAACCCTACAAGGACATGTGAACATCAACTCTCCAAGCATCTAATAATCCAATATTTATTCTAAGGATTGGTTTTAAGACATTGACACTAGTTAACCTTGACTATTCACAGGTTTGCCTTTTAGGACAATCAATTATATATCCATTTACACTCAACAAAATAGCTTCCAATCAAGATGATTCGCTTCATGGGTTCCTTACACATCTTTCCACCCATTTGTATGATATTTCATTTTGGGTAAATTCAAATATGCATTTTTAATTGCCACTACTTACCCTACCTAGGGTTTGTGATAGTTTTGGACAATGTTTACTAAAATTTCAATATCTTGTAAAGTACTTAATGAAAAATGATGAAACCAAGTGAGAATGAAACTAGATTCACATATCTAACATTTCCAATAGGTATAAGTTCTTTATTTGATCCATACAATATGTATCATGTGAAATAGCAGCAATATTGTAGGAAAATACACATAAACAGTCTCCAAATTGATTCCCACTTCATTAAAAACTTCAAATAACACCTTGGGACATGTTTAAAAATGCTATTTATGCTTGTAAAAATTATTTCCTCACCCCCAACTGACCTACAACTACCCTTTAACAACACATTAAAAAGGTGTCATTACAAGTGAAAAGTTGGCATGACAACATTGACAATAATGACAACTTTTTAACAACTTTTACTTCTTGCACTCAAATTGCACCAAACACATCAACAATGGTCCTAGATGACCTCCAAAGGTCTCCAATGACCTTATTTACATAAAATAAACCAAAATAAGACAAAAACCCAAAAACTGAACATAAGGTATATTAGAGGGATGAGAGTCTGCCCCTTCACTAGGTATGGCACTGAACGTTCCAATGAGTTGGGGTGCACTACAGAAGCATGCCTACCATAAAAATACCTACTTGTACATGCTCGTGCTGATAGTTCATGCCCACAATGAACAAAATGAAACTTAATCTATCTTGCAACCTTTCATTGCATGCATCTAATGATTTTTGCACCAATTGAAAAAATGCTACCTTGTGAAAGAGGCTTTGAGCCTTCAAAATATAAGATAGATCATTGTAGATGGGACTAGCATGACCCTATAGCTTCAAATAAATCATTCATATGTCTCCTGGATTCCAAGAAACAATTTGTCAAAGTTTGACAATTTTATGGACTTAGGGCACTTGAGAGATAGTGTTAGTAGGGTATGGCTCTGAATGTTCTAGTGAGTTGGGGTGCACTACATGAGAATGCCTACAATAAACCTACCTTACTGGATGTTCTCATGTTGAATTTTTTTACCCATAATGAATGAAATGAAACTTACCCTATCTTGCAACCTTGAATTGCTTGCATCTATCAGTTTTTGCACCAACTGAAAAAATTCTACCCTATGAAAATGGCTCCAAGTATTCAAAATATGAGATAGGTCATTATAAATGGGCCTCACATAACCTTATAGATTCAAACAAATCATTCATATTTGTCCTGGACTCCAAGAAACAGTCCATCAAATTTTGACAATTTTTTGGGCTTAGGGCACTTGACACATAGTGTGGTAGGGTATGGCTCTGAATGTTCTAATGAGTTGGGATACACTATAGGATTTCCCTACCATAAAAATTCCTATCTAGACACACTCATGCTAATAGTTCATGCCCACAATGAACGGAATGAAACTTAACCTATCTTGCAACCTTGTATTGCATGCATCTGACAGTTTTTGCACCAACTAAGAAATGCTACCCTATGAAAATGGTTCTACGAATTCAAAATCTGAGATAGGTCATTGTATATGGGTCTCACATGACCCTATAGCTTCAAATAGATCATTCATATGTGTCCTAGATTCCAAGTAAAAGTCTATCAAAGTTTGACATTTTGTTGTACTTAGGGCACTTGAGAGATAGCATCGATAGGGTATGGCTCTGAATGTCCCAGTGAGTTGGGGTATAGTACAGGAGCGTGCATACCATAAACATGCCTACATGGATGTTCTCATGCTGATAGTTCATGCCCATGATGAACAAAATGAAACTTAGCCTATCTCACAACCTTACATTGGATGCATCTAATAGTTTTTGCACCTACTAAAAAAATACTACCTTGTGAAAATGGCTTCGAGTCTTGAAAATATGAGATAGGTCATTATAGATGGGCCTCACATGACCCTATAGCTTCAAATAGATCATTCATATGTGTCTTGGATTCCAAGAAACAATCCATCAAAGTTTGACAATTTATTGGACTTAGGGCACTTGAGAGACAGAGTCGGTAGGGTATGGCTCTAAACATTTTGGCAAGTTGGGGTGCACTATAGGAGCATCCCTACCATAAACCTACCTACCTAGATAGACTGGTGTTGATATTTCATGCCCATGATGAATGCAATAAAACTTAGCCTATCTTGCAACCTTGCATTGCATGCATCTGACAGTTTTTGCACCAACTGAAAAAATGCTACCCTATCAAAATTGCTTTTTGTCTTAAAAATATGAGATAGGTCATTGTATATGGGCCTCACATGACCCTATAGCTTCAAATATATCATTCATATGTGTCCTGGATTCCAAGAAACAGTCTATCAAAGTTTGACAATTTTTTTGGACTTAGAGCACTTGAGAGTTAGCGTCAATAGGTTATGGCTTTGAATGTCCCGGTGAGTTGGGGTGCACTAAAAGAGTGTGCATACCATAAACCTACCTACTCAGATGCGCTCATAGTGATAGTTCATGCCCACGATGAACATAATTGAACTTAGCCTATCTTGCAAATTGACTGAATCCTTCATTGCTACATGTGAATTGGGGATTCGATCTTTTCCCTTGCCAATTGCATTTATTGAATTCTCTAGTTAATATTTCCCTTATTTTTTTATTGATCAAAGCTTTGAATTTCAGCACAATGCAAAATGTATAGTGCCAAATAGGTGCAAATTATTGACTTCTCTAGCCAATATTGCCCTTTTATTGTTTATTCAAATACAACAAGCCTTCTTTACAACATTGGAACATTTATCTTCTTTGATATTGGGAGGACCAATTTCAGATTATCTTTGTCATTATTGGGCATCAAAAGCATGCTTATTTTCTTGCAACTCCCTCAAACATGAGATATAAAAAGGGAGAATAGAGCCTCATTTGAGAAGGATAATGGGGAAGGAGAAATGCAGGACTGATTGTGAAAGGTTGTCTCCCTTTCAAAGGGGAGAAATAATGAAGAGTTTCACTCTTTCAAAGGATGATAATGGTGAAAAGGTGTGTCTCTTGTCAAAGGTCATACATGATGAAGAGGTGTGACCTCTCCCTCACATTGAGAGATATAAAGGAAAAGAATCAAAAGCATTTAGTGATCATTACCATGGATAGAATGTGATCATAATTGTTAATAAGTTATAGGAAATAAAATGCTTGTTCTTTGTGATATGCATGGGCATGTGCTTAAAATCCACTAGATTAATTATGGTTAAAACATGTCTAAGCCTAGTAGAGGACATCACAAATGGTAGCAAAGCTTTGATCCTACCATCCTACAAGGTAATGACAAATCAATGAACTATTCTAGTTAATAAGAAAGAATCTAACAATGCATGTATTGAGTGGATACTTTGAGCATGCTTTGTGTTTTCATGCATTCATGTGAATAATTCCTACGTTACAGAGTTACTTTATGCTTGAGTGTATTCATATATCTTATGTATATTAATATGTCTTATGTATCCATATGTCTTATACATATTCATATGTCATGTATTCATATGTCTTATGTATATTTATATGTCTTATGTATTCATGTGATTGCTTCATGTCTAATATGTTTTCAACATATGTCTTTACATGTGCCTCATGACCGATGTGTCTTCAACATGTAAATATACAAAAATACAGTATACATATTACAATATATGGATGCACATCAACGATAAAAATGTCAAACAAATTCCATGTAATGACCATGACTCATACCATTATGCAGAGCCTATTGTAAAAATTAATAAATTCTATTGGGTTGTAATTTGATAAATCCACAATATTTTATAATTGGATCACATTTCAATTGTAAATATCTAAGTTTCAAAGTAAAAATACATGCACACAATTAAGAAATTGGATCAAATATGAACATTTATATATATCAAAATGCATGATAACTGTGTATGTATACAAAAATGGCATATATGCCAAGTCAATATAAGTTTTACAAAAATGTGGCATATGTCATGTCTAGATCAATATACTATAAAAATGTTGAATATGTGTGTGTGTGTGTGTGTGTGTGTGTGTGTGTGTGTGTGTTGATCCTTCAATGACCAAAACTAACACTATATGATCCTATAGTTGTAGTGGATCATCAAAATCGAGCCTCTTTGATGCAGTACATGGCTCTATATATGGCTACACAACTACAATTAAAATGCCAAATTAGATTCTTTTTGTAAAAAATATTTTACAATTATCAAAATAACTATATATTCAACTATAATTTCTTTGCAATTGAATTGTATATTACCTCACGTATTGATCTGGGATCTACCATCTTTTCTCTCCTTGCTCTGTCAATGTTAGGAGTCCTTTTAAATTGGTACGGGAGAGGATCCATGTTATGGCTAAATCGTGAGGGGGCCTATTGCAGGTTAAATGTAATTATTACAAGGTAATAACATATATAGAACAAAAACACTAATAATCTAAAATATATAGAACAAAAGCATACCAGAGCCTGAGATGCTTCTCCTATTGATATAGGAGGTGTTAGATCTTCTATTCCTAACAATATTGATCATTGGCATGTCTTTGATAGTGATCAAGAGATCATTAGTTTCTTGAGAGAAGGGGCATAATTTTCTAATGGTAATCAAGAAAAACTTATACAGTAGTATGAAGATCAAATTATACAGTTGAAAACAAACAAGTTACCCAGGGGTTTGGTGACGTTGGAGATGAAATATTCAATGTTGATGATCAAAAAAGAAAAGAGAAATCTTCTATTCAAATTAAGGAAGAACAACATGAGAATGTTGATATTTTCAAGGACAAGCTTTTAAAGCTTGGCAATATATGTACACTAGAAGATAGGCATGCTTTCATTTTTCTTTGTCAAGAGTTCAATGATATATTTCCATGCCAATATTCAAATTTAAAAGGTTTTGATCCCAACATTTCCCAATACACCGTAGATCTTGAGCCTGATGCCATATTTGCTAGAAAGGTGAAGTTAGTAGCCATTCCATTACAACCCATTCAAGTAGAGCAGCCCTTCATGAAGTGGGGTTTGGACTTCATTAGAGTCATAAATTCACTTTCAAATGTTGGCCACAAACGAGTTCTCACAACCATAGATTACTTCACAAAATGGACTGAGGTTGTGGCACTAAAAGAGGCAACTGAGACAATTGTTCTAAACTTTTATGAGGAGCTGATAGCAAGGTTTGGAGTTCTAGAATAAATAATTTCAAATAATGCACTTGGTTTTATAGGAACTAGAATATCTGATGGGGCTGTTAGAAATGGTGTTTATCTCAATACTTCTTCTAGCTACTATCCTCAAGGCATTGGATAGGAAGAGTCCACAAATAAGAACATTCTCAAGATCATCAAAAGAAAAATGGAGCGGAATCAAAGAGCTTAGCATACCATGTTGAAATCAGCCTTATGGATTGATAGGATTAAACCAAAGAGGTCTACAAGAATATCATGATACATGCTTATGTATGGGAAAGAGGCAAGGCTGCATATCTATTTTGAACTTCTAGCCCTTGACTTAGTTAATTATCTTGACATGATTGAGGAAGAACCTATGACAACAAGATTGGCTCAGCCAGTTGAGTTACAAGAGGTAAGAAATAATGCCATGGAGAAGATAGAGATGCACCAAGCTCAAATGAAGAGGTCATTTGACAAGAGAGCATCCCCAAGAGTGTTGAAAGGAGATATTATTCTAAAATAGGATGAGCTCAAGAGTAGGCCAGGTAAACATTAAAAATTTGATGCTTTTTGGAGTGGGCCATATGTTAGTTCTGAGTGCAAGTAGCACAATTCCTTCCAATTGTCTAAGTTAGATGGTGAGATGAAACCAATCCCAATCAATGGGATTCGCCTCAAACATTGTTATTGAGGTGATGTTTCAACATTTGTAAATAGTAGGTTAGTTTTTCTTTCCAATAAGGTATTGTAACATCTTGTTTCAATCATGTTTTAGTTTAGTTTGTATTCCTCCAAGTGCTTTGGCACAAGTTCTTAGAAGTAGTTTGCTTAGTTTTTTAAGTTGTTTTTAGTTGTGTTTTTGCTTAGTTGTCTTTTCTCCAAGTGTTGTGGCACATTTTTAGTGGTTATATATGTCTTAAGTGTTGTTTTATGTTTCTAATAGCAAAATTTAAGTCATTTCTAGTTTGATTTCTAAGTTTTTCAAACTCTGTGCCTAATGGATGTTAGTTAGGCTACTGGTCTTATATTGTTCAGTAGGAAAACACCCCATAGAGTTGCCATAATGTTGTTACATTTTTTTATTCATGCCTCAATTGCACTTGTTAAACCATTATGAAGATCTATGTCTTGTGTAGGTTGCATTTTTATGCCAAAATTATGGATTAACTTTGATCTTGTTTTAAAGAATTGTCACAAAGGGGGTATGCCACTTATTTCATCATAGTTCTATTTTGAACTTGTTTCAGAAAGTGTTTAAAAGTGCTATCTCCCTTTTGTTCATTATAAATCTTTCAAAGAGGGCCTCATTTCTATGAAGGCAATGTGTTTTTGAGGTTATGTTTTGGAAATAGGATCCTTGTGTTTTAGAGGGAATTTTCACTAAAGGGAAATTAAGACTGAAGTTAGAACCTCACGTCAAAGGGAAAAACTTAGGTAAGGAGAAGAAAAGTAAAGATTGCTTTGAAGAAAACCTTAGTTTTTCAGATTGTATCTCCTTGTTCTCATGGAATCTAGCAGCATGTTTGTTCTTAACAAGAGCTTTAACATCAATATTTTTATGTATTTTGTGCTCATATCTTTAGTTTTAAGATATGAAGAGCAATTTGAAGGCAATGAAGGCAGTTCATTCTTTCCCAATAGCGAGAGTGGTGGATGGAAAGCCACGTTTTCAGTCCTCAAGAGCAGATGTCAAAAAATTTCTAAGATGAGGTAGGAATTTCAAAGATTTGTCAAAGTCCTCCTTTGATAGATACATTGTCATCCTTGTTGTTAAAAGAGATAGAAATTTTAGATTAAATGTGGTTTTAATATTCAATGTCAGTGATAAGTTTTTCTATTGTATATTAAGTGAAGGCAAAATAGTGGAAGATTTTTCTTGTTATGTGTTTCATTGTCTTTAAGGTAATCATGTTATTCATTTTATTCAAGCCTCATGAGATTTTGCAGTCACTAGATGAGATTTCAAGGTCTATAAGTTCAAAAAGTTCAAATCTAATCCTAGGAATAAGACACAATGCAAGCATAGTAAGGTTGGGATTTTTTAAAGCATTAGCAACCAATATCACACCATAGCATACAACAACAAGAACAAAGGGCTTATGAACAAAGACCTAAAATATTGTCATGAATAATCCATACAAAGAGGAACACACAGTGCTACAAGAGAAAGAAATCATTAACAATTATGGATATCAAAGGATGATAGTCTTCCTATTAGCCAAACCATTGATTCAATCTATGATAGTCCTAGGTGTCAAATGATCATCATAGCAGGGTCCTCAAGTGGATTGATTGAACTTGACTAGTGTGGCTCAAAATCAGTAAATACAATGCCCTAACAACATACAATATCATAGAAACTATAGGAGAATGCCTCAAAGAATTCATGGATCACATAAAGACAGTCCAAAAGCTTCTAAGTTTGCAGATCAGATAGTGAGTAGTGAGATAGAATTCATTGCCATAATCATAGTGCAAAGATAATTTGAAGAGGTAGCCATCAGAAAAAGAGTGCATGAGCACAACCATTAGGGCAAAATTAAAGTCCATTAGAGAGGATAGATGAAAATAGAGAATGAGAGAATTTAGTCATGCGGAGTAGTCAAGGCACATGAAGTTTGCATCCTCAAAATGATCGAGTACAGATTCAAATGATTGAAAACCTCAATAGAGCTTTGGGGTATAATATAGATATAATGACAAGGGCATCATTTTTGGTTCATCATAACCCTAGAGCAAAGGTTAATAAGGCTGAGATAGTTAAGAATGCAATCCTAGCATGCTTGGTCATCCTACTCAAAAGATAGAGTTTGCAACCTCCTCCAAAGGGGAGACAATATATCAGTTACAAATAAAAATAATAGAGGACATTGTTTATAGATATCAAACGGTAGTGGAAGTTTCCTTTCCAGTGACACAAGGTAAAAAAGAGTCTTTATGCCATGGAAGAGTTATAATGAAAGTATGACAACCCTCCTGTGTGTGTGAAAAGTGGACCTGTAATCTGTATCTGCAAGACACGACACTTCAATCAAGTCATTACATGCATGGTTAATCAGATATAATCAATGAATAATAAACCATAACAAATCGACCTATTGCCTTCGAAAAGATGCGAGTATAAGATTCCTCTCAGATTACTTAGCAATACTAGTGACTAGACAACATCAAGATGAAGGATTTTAATCTATATGAGCATGATGAATGCTAGATGGATACAATATTAATCTAACAAGATTTAAGCAATAAATGAGATAAATGATTTAAATATGTATGCAATATTCTCAATGAACCTAGAGCAAAAATAGTATAATAGCAATATATTCTCTAGCCTCCGGGATTTTTTGAATGAGAGATGAGCCTGAATTTATAGAAAATTCAAAAAGAAACCAATGGCCGAGATCAAATAATGATGAGCGGTCAAGATTTTCCAAGAGGAAGCACAATCCAGGTGAATTGATGTGATTGGATGCTTTTCTCAGTTTTAAAGGAAATTGAGCTAAATTTAAAATTAAATCAGAAAAAACTGATTTATTCTCTATTTCATTCAATTTGAATATTTAATTGTTTTAATTGCTTTCTTTGAGATTATTTATCAATTTTTAATTTGTTTTTCAAGATTATCTCCAATTCATTTCTTTTCTCAAATTTTTAATTCTTTCTTGGTCAATTAATTCCTTTTTTTTATTTATTTCCATTTTTGAAGATTTGTGCTCAGTTGATTTATTTAATTAAAATTAATTCCTCTTTCTTGATTTGATGGCAAATTGATTTATTTAATTAAATATGCAAAAGATATTTAATAAAATAAATAAGATAATTGTTTAAAAATGATTTTCTTGGAATGATTTAATTATATAAATATAAATATTTAATTAATATTGGTTGATTAATTTTGCCATGTGACATTTAATGATTAAAGAATTAATTATGTGCTCAAGATTGATTTAATTGCCTTTGGTTAGGACCTTGGTGACGTTGTTGAGATTAGGGGCTTATGGTTTAGATGACCATTTTTAGGGTATTAAATTTGCCCCTCTTTGAATTAATGTGCGAGCAGCGCGTTAGTTCAAAGAAAAATTGATGTCTAGGAGACACTAGTTCTAAACTTGATTGATCACGAACTAGATTAAAAGCGAGGTGTTTAGCTTGATTCGAAGCGAAAAAGATGAATGAATTCTGATTAAAGCAATACCGTTCTTGAACTTGATTGAACTTAGCAATGATAGAAAACAAAAGATACTGAACTTGAACTTGATTGATCAAGAAGCGGATCTTACTGATCTAGAACTTGATTGATCTAGACATACTGAGTGATGATAAAAATCGATCTTGAACTTGATTGATCAAGATACGATAAAGATAAACTATTCAGCTTGATCAAGAAATGAATACTGAACACCTGCTTAGATTTAGCGTGATCAAAGAAACTCCTTAACGTTAAGAGATTGATTCAGATAAAAGACAAATATTAGTTTGATATGAAGCGATGAAACTGATATGCCCCTAGTAATGAGGTCTTTTTTGATTGATTTTCTTTAGTTGAAAAAGATTTTTTGCTCGACTTTCAATGAAGATTTGAAAATTTGTTCAACATTGAAGAATGTGAGGTCATAAGGTCATGAGTATGCCCCCTCAGGAGCAAAATCGAAAGATAGCGAGGGTACATAATGATAGGCAATTTTGAGCGATGATAGGTTGTTTGAGCACAAATTGAATCAGAGGAATTTTTGAAAATTTAGCGAGAAATTGAGCTCAAAGTTGTTTTACAGAAATTAAATTGAGATTCGATGTTGGTTAATGAGAAATTGAGCGCAAATTGAAAAAGAGAATGAGCAGCTGATGAAAAGAGCGCTAAGTGGTCCAAATTTTGAAATTGACTAGAAAAATGATCTCAAATTTTGATTTCGATCCCGAAAATGGAATCAGAATGGTCAAATTAGCTAAGCGTACAATTTTCATGTCCATCGGAGCAAGTTGAAAAATTAGGTTTTTGGCTATATATGGGACAAAAGTGTCATTTTCAATTCATTTTAACCCTCCAAGTTTGAAAATTTGAAAAGCCTTCTACAAAAAAAATGGTGGTCCCTACTTGTCAGCATTGATTCAAGCGCCAGAGAAGACATAATCATCCTTGAAACTATGAGCCAACGATAAGTGATCGATCTTAAGCCTATTTGTGTTTCCAATTTTGAATTTTTTTATGCATTTTTCAAGTTTTTCACGTGTTTTGGGTCGAGTATCCTAGTTTATTGTGTGAGATAGGATCTTGTCTCATACGAGAAACTAGTAAAAAGTCTTTTGTCATTTGAGCCCATTAGTTTTGTCATTCTAGGGCCACCCATGTCTCATACAAGAGGTCTGTAATAAGACCATTTTGTCGTGCGAAGTCTAATAAATTGTCGTTTGAGCTTGTTTTGTCATATGGAAGCTATTCCTGGCTCATACGAAATGCTAATTTTCTATGTTTTGTCGTACGAAAGACAGTGAGCATTTTTGAAGGTGTAAACATGAATTTTTGATTTTGCGTTTGATTTAGTTGGATTTGCGTGATGTTTTGCTTCTCTTGTAGGCTTATTTGGAATGTTTTTCTGATGCTTCGTTGTTGGGTTTTGTTGTTTGCAAGTTTGATTACCTCTTGTGTTATTCCAATGTGTGTATCCTCCTACCATGGCATTGGTGCAACATTTATCTGAGGTTGAGCAGGCTCATGTTGATTTTTGTGGCTTGACTCATCTGTTAGGATTACCTGATATCCATGTGAATCACGGAATGCTCACGATATTGGTAGAGCATTTTCATTCAGAGCATAACACATTTCATCTGTCGGTAGGAGAGTTGACCATCACTCCTGAGGATGTATACAGGATCCTTCATATCTATTTTCCTGGGGATAAGGTAGATTATGGTTCAGGGCACCTTCCAAGATTGCAGGCAGTCAGGCATGTCTTCAGGGATCTTGATATTTTGACTCATTCCATGAGTTGGCATATTCTTATGAGCAGGTACAGTGAGGAGTATCCTCTGTCATGCATCCTAGTGGGATTCATAGGTTGTTTTCTTATACCAGACAGAGGATAGTAGGGCTTTCAGTGCAGATGGGGCCAGATGTTAGAGAGGTTGATAGAGACCCCTCAAAGACTTGGCTGGGGCTCTTGTTTATTGGCCCACGTGTATCGAGAGATGCATGAGATCGTATATAGAGATGGACATAGCATGGCCATTGGTGTGTATATTCTACAGATGTGGGCTTGGGAGCACCTTCCCGTGTGTCGGCTGATAGTAGCTGATAGCAAAGAGCTTGGGCAGCCGATCATTTATAGGTATGCCAAATATATTACACAACCCCATCTGGGCAAGACAGATTTCTGGAGATGACAGCTCGATGACCTGATAGCCATCATATGGAGACCATACATAGGTTTGGAGCCATGGGATGACTGGTGACTAGTTCGTAGGGACTTGTTTGTTACGCGCCCACTGATTGGGAGACCACAGACCATTGTGGAGTGATTCATTGTTTATCAAGTGATGAGGCAGTATGGCCAGCCTCAGGGGATCTCATAGGAGTATACAACTTATGCTTGATATGCAGATGAGGAGAGACAGGGATGGTCTCCGCGGTTATCAAATGCTATGGTGATGTAGGAGTTGACAGGGTTACATTGCCTGAGGTGGGATTATTTGGATGATGTGGCAGATGCGAGGGTATTACCCCAGTATAGAGATCATTTTCAGCAGCATTCGTTCCCATTTTTTACAAATCCAGGCAAGCAGGCTCCTCAAATTGAGGATGTTGAGGATGATGCCCCCGCACCTATACAAGGACAGGGCCAGAGACAGGGCCAGAGGCAGGGTCAGATGCAGGGTCAGGTACAAAGAGCTGAGGCTCCACAACGGGGTATTAGTGATCTAGATGCTAGCAGTAGCAGGGTGCCAGTTGAGGGAGGATAGCAGTGGGGTGAGGGTCGATCCCTAGGAGGAGTGGGTGTGAGATTGGGTGGGACAGAGGAGGCTCCAGTAGCACCTAGGCAGGTTTGATAGCAAAGAGAGGAGTAGGGTGGAGCTAGAGGTGGAGGTGGAGATGGGGGTGGAGAGCCTGCGAGAGAGCAGGGGACAGACGCTAGATAGTCGATGAGGGCACATCTTGCAGAGCTGCAGTCACAGTTGCTAGTGGCTCAGACTCAGCTGGCAGAGTGAGACCGGCAGCTAGCCAAGATGAGGACTGAGCACGATCGCCAAATCGCTAAGGTGAGGACTAAGCGTGATCGTCAGATCACAGTGCTGAGAGCAAAGATGAGAGCAAAGATAGATCCTCTACGACGGGAGATCCTTCACCAGTCTAGTAGGGCATCTTACTATGTTGCAGCATATAGTGTTGCAGTTCCTGTTCCACAGTAGGTGATACCTTATTCACAGTATATGGCACAATCAGAGGGAGCGTGGGTGCCTTGTCAGGATCCCAGACATCAGGATCCTCCTCCACCACCAGGCGATGAGGGAGAGGGAGCGAGTTAGATGATTTCTTTTTGTAGCTCGGATATTTTTTTGTACACACCCATTTTTTGTAGCCTATATGATTCTTGCTCTAATGGGAGTTTGTATATGTCTTTTGACATCATTTTGTACCTTAGACTTGACATGATATATATATATAAGATCCGATTTGACTTCATCATACTTGTGTTGATTTATTATGAGATGTTGTTCTATATGCTTTATTCTATATATATGCATTTCTTTTTAGCATGAATGTATGAATGCAAATGATCATGAATGCCTATTTTAGTTTCTTTTCATATGCAAATAAATGATGATGCAAATGAGTATAAGTAATGCATATTTTTCATTTTTCTATGCAATAAGATGAATGCAAATGAATGATAATGAATGTATGAATCTATATTAAATGCTCATGTATGCAGCTAACATCTCAAAACATAAGTACTTGATCAGAGAAATGATGAAAAGAGACCACTTAGTGAAGAAATGATGACGCTCCAACTCTCATTCAAAGGATAAAGAGAAAGCATTGTTACTATACCGAAATCACTCCAAATTCACAAAATGTAGAGTGAAATGCAAGATGAGATGCAAAATGAGATGCAATCCTAAACCTAGTCACTAGATTTGAATAGCTTAATTTTCATCATTGAGTGCTTTACAATTATAGTAGGCAGAATAGGGTTCATTTCTTTTCATGTGCAATATTAATTATCTTGTCCGCAATGACCCTTTTTTCATTCATATCCTTGGACAAATTACGCATGGACCCGAATTGCTCAATAAAGAAATTCCCTCAGAATAGACAAAGAAATGATGGGAACCTCCCTGTAGTATTCTAATAAGTGGAGTTGAGGTATGTGAGGTGATTCCACCTTGATGTGAAGGCTCTTATCATAGACACCCAGCTAATTTAGATGTTTCCAAATCATTGGGATCATTCCTACAAGCAACAAATGAGAAAATATTATGTCCCCAATCCTTGCTCCTCTTAGTCACAATAGACTTCCTCGAGTTACTCAGAGGGATAATAATCAAAAACCAATATAAAAGATAGCACACAAATAAAATTTCAATGCACAGCTCAAACTGTTTAGTGAATGTTTTTTGTTTTGTTGTTTTGCTTGTTTACTCAGTGATAAACTCTTTAGTAGTCAGGGGACAAGTAACTGACTCGGAGTGGACAACCAAGTTTCACTGACGTAAGGTTGACTTGGTTGACACTTCTTAGGACATGTAATGTGCTTTGTTAATTACCTAAGACTAGGACATTGATCGGTTTCAAGCCATGAAGGTTCCAATGAACCAGGATGTCACAAAAGTGACTAAAATATGTACAAGCGAAAGCAAAGATGCATGAAAGTGGGAATGCCAACATTGCATTGATAGATGGAGCGCTTGAGTAAAAGAAGCACCTGTTTACCAATTTTTCACCTGCTTGGCAGAGATGCATATATATATTTTTTTTACCAAGGTGCCTATTTACCAGGTTTTCACCAAGGCATTTTCTCTTCTTTTTTCCTTTTTTTTCTTATGTTTTTCTTTCTTTTTTGCTTTTTTTTTTTTGGGGGGGGGGGGGAATTTCTTCAGGACTTTTTCTGATTTTTAGGATTTCTTCAGGACAATTTTTTATTTTTAGGATTTCTTCAGGACATTTTCTGATTTTTAGGATTTCTTCGGGACATTTTTCAATTTTTAGGATTTCTTCAAGATATTTTCCGCTGTAAAAGCTGTTGAACGAGAGAATATTTAGGTGAAGAATTTCTTCAGATGGATGGTGTTGATCAGTTCATGGAGCTATTCTCCTTTCGATGTTGAGAGTTGATAGGCACCAGAGCCAAAAGCTACAGTAGCGATATAGGGACCTAGCCAGTTGGGTTCAAACTTCCCTTTGTTATCTCGAAACTGTTGATTTTTAGGATTCTCTCTTAGAACTAAGTTACCAACCTGAAATTTTCAGTGTTGAACTTTCTTGTTATATCCTCTAGACATTCTCTTTTGATATACTCTGAGATAATCAGACACCACTTGCCGATGCTCATCCAGCAATTCAAGCTCTTGCAATCTAGATATTCTATAGTCTTCATCAGTAACAATACCTTGCAAGGAAACTCTTAGAGATGGTATTTCTACTTCAATAGGTAATATTGTTTCAAACCCATACACCAAAGAAAAAGGTGTAGCCCTAGTAGGTGTTCTGATACTTGTTCTACAAGCCCACAGTGCAGGATTGAGCTGCAGATGCCAATCCTTCTTAGATTTGTTCACTATTTTGTGAAAGATAGTCTGTAGGTTTTTGTTAGATGCCTATGCTTGTCCATTACCTTGAGGGTAATATATTAAGGACCAATTTTGTTTGATTTTAAACTTCTCATAGAGTTCATCTAGATTTTTGTTCTTAAACTATCCTCCATTGTCTATTATAATTGATGAAGGTACACCATACCTGCAGATGATATAGTTAAGAATAAATAGAGCTACTTGTTTTCCAGTTGCCTTGATGAGTGGAACTGCTTCTACCCACTTAGTGAAGTACTCAGTGGTAGTGATAATAAATTTATGTCCATTAGATGACGTAGGATAAATTTGGCCTATCAGATCGAATGCCCATTGTTGGAAGGGCCAGTGTGTCACAAAGGGTATGAGATCCCTTGCCTGAGCGTGTATAAGGTGCCCATGCAACTGACACTTTTCAAAGGTTTTAGCTAATTTTATAGCTTCCTTCTCCATGTTTGGCCAGTAGTACCCAGCCCTTAGTAGTTTGCATGCTAAAGTTAGACCGTTCGAATGAGATCCACAAACACCTTTATGAACTTCGGATAATGCGTGTTGA
Organism: Cryptomeria japonica; assembly: GCF_030272615.1. Lineage (NCBI taxonomy): Eukaryota > Viridiplantae > Streptophyta > Pinopsida > Cupressales > Cupressaceae > Cryptomeria > Cryptomeria japonica. The sequence goes on from NC_081412.1 coordinate 637,831,873, forward strand.
GACTCCTCAGTTTCTAGACATCTAAGAAAAGTATTATCTAAACCTTGCCTGAATAGGTCTTTAGTAATGATGACGTACCAAGATGCATTTCAGATTAGGTTCCTTTTTTCATTTCGAGAAAGATTAGTAGGGACAACTTGGTCACGCAGGTAAGAGAAAATGTGGCTATAACGAGATGAGTCATGTCCAATAATAGAACAAACTACCTGGGACTCGGGAGAATCATAGGCAGGGTAATGTAACTCTTCCACCAGGAATTCAAAGCAAAAATTAGACTATTGTAGCTATGGTATAGATGCCAAAGTGGCCATTGCATCCACTGCTCTATTTGTTGTTCTGGGGATTTGCTGAAATGATACAGAGGTAAAATATTTCATGAGTTCATCCACCATCCTCTTGTAAGGCATTAGTTTCTCATCTCTCATTCGATATAGTTCATTAATCTGGTTGATAATGAGTTGAGAATCTCCATAGATGTGTAATTCCACAATCTTCCACTCGATGGCCAGCTTGATCCCATTTACCAAAGCTTCATACTCTGCAATGTTGTTTGTGCAAGGGAAGAGAATTTTGTAAACTTTTGGAATTGAGTATTTCTGGGGAGTAATAAATAGTAGTCCGGCACCAGAACCATGTTGAGTGAAAGACCCATCAAAGAACATCTTCCATGATTATTCAGTAAGGTGCATGATTGATTCATTTGGGAATTCTATATGCTAAGGTTGATCGTCCTCTAGTGGAGCTTCGGCAAGTTGGTTTGCAATAACCTGTCCTTTGATGGTTGTACGTTCCACATATTCAATGTCAAATTTTGTAAGGACCATGACCCATTTGGCCAGTCTTCCTATAAGCGTTGCTTTATTGAGAAGATACTTGAGTGGATCAATCTTGGCTACCAGCTTAATAGAGTGTGCCAACATATAATGCCTTAATTTTTGTGATGCAAAGACCAAAGCTAAGCATGCTTTCTCTATTATAGTATAATTCATTTCATATGACACCAATGTTCTACTAATGTAATAGATAGCTCGTTCCTTTTTATTGTCATCCTGTTGTGCCAGAAGTGCCCCTAATGCAGTATCTGTAGATGATATGTAAAGGATCAGTGGCTTACCTTGAATTGGTGGCATTAATATGGGTGGATTAGAAAGATATTCTTTGATTCATTGTAAATGTAGTTCACAATTTTCATCCTAGTTGTATTGAATCCCTTTCCTTAATACCTTCGTGAAGGGTCGAGCTTTGTCAGCTAATTGAGATATAAAATGCCTTATGGACTGAAGACGGCCTTGTAGACTTCTCATCTAACTGATATTCTTTGGTGGAGCCATTTCCATTATAGCTTGGACCTTTTCAAGGTCAACCTCAATTCCTTTTCTGGATATTATGTACCCAAGCAATTTTCCTGATGATACCCCAAATGCACGTTTCTTTGGATTTAAGCGGAGCTTGAATCTTTCCATTCGATCTAATATGAGGCCTAGCTCTTGAATGTGTGTATATCTCTTCATAGTCTTTACCAGGGTGTCATCAACATAATCTTCCATGTTTTTATGCATCATATCATGGAAAATAGTGGTTACTGCTCTCTGGTAAGTTGCTCCTATGTTCTTTAGACCAAACGACATGACATTCCAGCAGAAGGTTCCCCATACACATGTGAAAGTTGTCTTCTCTTGATCTTCAAGTGCTATCTTGATCTAATTGTAACCAGAGAATCCATCCATTAATGAATACATCTCATATCCAGTAGTCATATCTACTATCATGTCAATGTTGGGCAATGGAAAATCATCTTTTGGACATGCCTTATTGAGATCCCTAAAATCTATGCAAACTCTAATAGATTTGTCTGCTTTTGATACAGGTACTATGTTGGATATCCATTCTACATAGTCTATAGCTCTGATAAATCTAGCTTTTAGCAATTTCTCTAGTTCAGCCTTGACTAGTAGTGCCACATGAGGATGCATCTTTTGGAGTTTTTGTTTGACTGGTTTAACTCCTGGCATAATGGAGAGATGATGCATGATGAGATCAGAATCTAGTCCTGGCATATCTGAGTATGTCCATGCAAAGTTGATCTTTTCTAAAAATAGATTACTAAAATCTTTTAACTCTTCTGTTGATAGTGATTGAGCTAAATGAATGATATGCAGTATCTCTTGACTCCCAATATTCACTGGCTGAGTTGGCTCAATCAATATGGAAGATCTCTCTTGGAAGTGACTTGGCAGTATATCAAGTATCTCACCTTCATGCACCTCATAGAGGTTTTCACCCTTAGGTTCATCCTTTACTTTCTCTTTTTTAGAGTCTGACATTGCCATAATGTGGTTTTCGCCATTAGATCTTTTATTCTTATTTTTCTTATTTTTGCGACTAAAATACTTGATATATGCTTCAATCATGTTTTCATGATGTTCACTGGTGGAAGAGTACATGGGTTCAACTGCATTGAGGTAGTAGGCTAGTGTATAGTCATTGGCAAAAGTAGGTACATTCAAGGGTTGGTTATAAAGGGTGCAATCCAACAGTTTTGGATGTATTAAGGATAAGGTTGGAATAGGCTCAAAGGAGTTCATGGTACTATCATCATTGTTTCAGACCGACTAGTCGAGTTCCAGAAGACTACCTTGCATATGTGTCTTGAGACTAGGAAGAGTTACGACATGATTATCGTCATTCATGTTAGTATTTATTGGACCTAATTCAACCGACCTACTTCTAGCGTCGTCACCTACTTCAGACTAGGCTACATACCGTGGTATAACAGTAGACAGTATTTCATCATTCATGATAGAGTAGTCATAATGCATTGTTGAATAGTTGTTGTCATAGTTAGAGCTCCTGTCTGAGTCATCAGAGTCATAGGATGAAGTTGCTGACTCATCTTCAAGTGGTTTAGTGAAGGCATATATAGTATCAACACCCACATCTTTGGTACTACAAGTTCCTTCGTGATTTGGTTCATTGATTGCTTGCATTTGACACACTTGTGGACATGACTTTGACGGTTCTGTTAATCCTTGTCGTCTGTTCCATTCAGCTTCTTCTGGACTGATGACTGGTTCTCTTTCTCTAGCTTCTAGTTCTTCTTGTGTGGTTCCGTACTTGATTTGTCCTATCTCATTAGGAGGATTGGTAGGTGAAGGACTTGCTTGTGTCCTTTCTTTCTTTAGCTGTCAGTCATAGTCTTCTTGTCATTTTAATTTGATTTCTTCTATTTCCTTTTGCATTCTTAGGCGTATCAACTCTTGTGCATCATCTGCAGTATCCCTAAATTCTTCAAGTGTTTCCATAGTAGATGTATCTGAGATGTGATATGGACCCCATTCATACTCATTTGAATTAGTTTCTGAGTCATCTACTTGTTGTCTGCCAGTATATGTGACCGGAATGTTCAACAATGCAAATAATTCTCTGATTCTGTATATTTTATCTCTCATATCCTCTGGGGCATCTACTTCATGTGGTATCATAGCTGATATAACTGGAACTTGATTACCATTTGTTTCCTCTCCCTGGGTGAGCAATTATTTTTGTTCACCATCACATTCCTTTTGAGTTTGTTGAGTATCAATTTTTTGTGTTGTTAAAGGTAGTACCTTTTTCTTCCATTTATGTTGATGGCGAGATGTGTGCTTCTGATTTGATGACTTTCTTGGATCATATCCCAGTCCAGCTTTATCATTGGTCGACTTAGTTTGTAACTGAATAGATTCAACAATACCTTTTTGACATTTGTCGAGAGGACCAGTACTTGAATATCCCATGTGTTGAAGCATCTTATAGCCTCGACCATATTGTGTTGGAGAAATCTCACAATGTCATATTTCTTTATTTGCACTGTCTTTTGTAAAGAGCAATTTAAGGACATCATCCCCTTCTATTTCACCTGCAAGAGACTTAGAGGACTGTATAAAGGTTCCATCATAAATGACTTTTGGAGTTGAAGTTTGTGGCCTCATGCCCTCTGATGGTTTTCCCGACTATCTTGGTGATGGAGAAAGAGATGTTAGTGAGAGTATAGGCTCTATCTTTTAACCATCCATGCTAGTGTTTGTGATTCTTAGTTTCTTTTCCAAATCTTTCAGCAAAGATTCTGAACTTTTAGCTACAGAAGCTGCTCTCTTATTAGGAACAAAAGCATCAGCACCCTGTGTTAATGCATTGCAGGTATAGCTTGTATCGACAGGAATACTGACTTCAACTCCATTATAGGGAAACTTTAGTCATTGATGATACGTAGATGGTACTGCTTTCATTTCATGAGTCCATGGCCTACCCAGTAAGATGTTGTATGAAAGATGAAGATCCAAGACTTGAAAAATGACATCTCTCTCCATAGGTCCTACTCTGATTGGTAATGATACTAGTCCCTTAGAAGTTTTTCCCTCTTCATCATAAGCATTGATTGTTATCTTCTTTGTTGGATCAATAACATTTTCAGAGAATCCCAGCTATGTTAATAGACCGTAAGTACAAATATTCAACCCAATGCCTCCATCTATCAAAAAATGTTTAACGCGGTGTTTATGGATCATGGCTTCAATGTGCAATGGCTGGTTATGTAGGTGACTCAGTGAATTATCATCTTCTTCAGAGAATGTGAGATAATGAGGTGAAGTCAAGTGACCTACCATAGATTGAAACCAATCTACGTCCAAATCTTTAGGGACACTGGTGGTAAGTAGAGCCTTGTCTAGGACCTCTTTATGAGCAGAAGAGATCTTAAGTAGTTCTAAAATGGAGATTTGAGAATTGGTTCTCTTCAATTGTTCGATAATACTATAACCAGGGGAAGACGATGAAGCTGGTTGTTTCAATTTAGCCATGATTGTGTCTATTTGTCTATTTGGCAATTTTGATGTTGTTTGATCAAAAGTTGGGGGACTAGCTTCTGGGAGAGAAATCTTCCTTTGAGCGCGAGTCACGGCATTAGCAGTCAATGTTTGAATTTGATGATCCTGGACTATGATCACATTGCAATATTCGGGTTGAACAGATTCAATCATGTTGATCACATTATCGTTGTTAGTGTAAGTATAATTGACTCTAGCTCCTCCCTTGGATTTTGAGGAATCTCCTTGTTCATAAGTGGGTAAGGATCTTTAAAGGCCTTATGATCAGCATTAGTTGTGTGATTTCCAACAACGATCTTGCCTGTGTCAATGAGATCTTGGATTTCATGTTAGAGTTTCATGCAGTAGTTTATGTTATGTCCCTTGTTCCGATGGTAGTCACAGTACTCGTTTTATCTCCACCATTTGGGTCTAATTTCTAGGTCATATGGTCGGGAATTGTCTGGCAATGTTATTAGATTATTTGCCAATAAAGTTTTAAAATTCAATTCATATGACTCATCTAGAGGAGTAAACTCACGCTTAGGCTTTGAGACCCAAGGTTTGTCTTTAAACCACTCTCTTGTTTTCTTTGGGGGATTCTCTGTTGTAGTTTCAGCTACCTTGAGTGCTTGTGTGCCACTGGCCAAGTTAAATATTGTGGATTTTGTTTTTGCTTGGACAGTATCTACCACTCCATCACGAACAACGTTCTTGTTGTTGTCTTTACCATATTCGAGTATTAACTCTTTTCTTTAGAGCTAGAACCTTGCAATGTTTCTTTCCAAAGTTATATATCTCCCTTTTTTATAAGCACGTCTTCCATTCTGAGGGCATTATCTACCATTTTGTTGAATGAAGGGTGTACTTGCATCTGGACACTGTATTTCAATTTAGGGACTAAGTTGTTGATGAAGATATCTATTTTCTCAAGATCTGGGATAGTCCGTGAATATCTAGAGAACATCTTTCTCCATCGTTGGAGGAAAGTGAGAAAGGGTTCTCCTGTCTTTTGTCTGGTATTGCAAAGCTCTATCATAGTGACTGGATGACCAATTTTGTATGAGTATTGTTGTAAAAATAGTTGGATTAGTTCTTCAAACATTTTTATTCCTTTGAGTAAGCTTGCGAACCATTCCATCGCTTGACCCCCTAAACTCCTTGGGAAAAGGTGCATGAGGTATGTTTGATCATGCATAAACTCCATACAAGTGGCACAAAACTCTCTGACATGATCTTGAGGATCTGAGGTACCATCATACTTGTCAAATTTTGGGATCTCAACTCGTGAAGGAAATGGAGACATGTAAAGGTTTTTGTCAAATGGGAATGGGCATATTATGTCCAGAGAATATTGTTTTGGCATTTTATCTTTGTTTTCTATTCTTGTGATTGGAGTTTGTGGTGCTTTCATTTATTTGCTCATTTTTCCCCATGGTGTCTCTTCCTCTTTAGAAACGAGGGTCTCCACATTATAACCAGTAGGGAGTTTCGCACCTTGTTTTGCTAATTCTAGGAAATAGTCTTCTTTTTCCCTAGCCATGATGACCTTCATTATTTTCTCAAATTCTTTATCATTCTGACATCTATGTATTTCATCTTCAAGAGGTTTAGGAAGCTCAGATTCAATTGATGAATCGCTGTCAGTGGCATGATTGCTGAAATCTTCGTGAGTGTTTCGTTTACTAGCTTCTCTTTCTTGCCTTTGTTTCATTTACTAGCTTCTCTTTCTTGCCTTTCTCCAAACATGGTGGGAGATAAGGGCTGACCAAAGATTGGTATATCATAAACTGGTATTTGTGACAAGGACAGTTTATTGTAAAAGGGGTTTTCTTTGAAGAATGGATTGTCTTTAGTCGAAAAGGGTTTCTCTTTTTCTTTGTCTCTTTTGCTGTGAGAGCTTCTGGTTTGAACAGGCATTTCTAACCGACGGGACCAAGAGCGAGATGTGTTGCAAAAGTCAAGATCAAATTGTAGCTAGTAGTTCATTTAACGTAGTAATTAGGAGAAGTAACTTAAGCTCTGGTCTGGTTTCAGGAACGATCTATCCTGTGTAAGACGTTATCCAAGTTGACTTAGGTTTGATTAAAATGTTCATTTGAACTAGCTTAAAAATGATCGACAAAATCATGCAATGCAACTGTAGAGATACACTATCAAGGTTGTTTATGCTTATGAGGATGATAACCAGTTTTAGACTCGCTGTAGACTATTTTGGACAGGTCTAACTATTTTGGACTGGCAAAATCAAAGACTCGTACGACATAATTTTTGAGACCATACGACAATTCAACAAGTTCAAGATGACAACAAATCTTGTTTTGTACGAGTTGCTACCTAGCACTGTATGACAAATGGGTAAGTCTTGGATGACGAATGATTTTGTTCAGTTCTATCTCATACGACACAGGATTTAGCTTCAAACGACAGACTACTGAGTCTCGTACGACAGAGGATTGACCTTAGGAAGACAAATAAGAAGACTCGTACGACACAAGATATGGTGTAGGATGACAATTTACCAAACTCGTACGACTGTTCACAAAGTAGAGACTAAAAATTCTGAGTTTTTCAATGGCTGAGTACGATAACTGAGTATAACCAATTCTGGGATGGACTGATTTCTGACCAGGATGGACTAGTTTGTGACATGGACAGAGTTTATTACTGTGTTGTTTGATATTGTTTGATTTGTTTTCTCCAGTTTCAATATTTCATTTTTAGTTTCAGGGATGAAAACATAGAAAACATGCAAGATATGTAATATTTCAAGCACTACACACTAACGCTATGGAAGTTGGCTTAGAGAAGAAAACCTTTGCTTGCTGACTTAGGTACACACCCAATAGCTAATCAGAATATGGTTGCTAAGTTTCATGCAATGGATTCTCAACGCTGTATTAGCTGACTCCAAATGATAATGGGGGCACGATATGGCAAGTGTCTTGGGAGAGTTACTATCTCTCTTGCACAAAGATTATCAATCTTTCGGAGGTGAATTGGGTAGCTTCTATTTTATAGTTCTTAGTCAAGAATTCTATTTGAAATGACCCCTTGAAGTCACGCAAGCATGATTGAGGCCTATAGCCCGACAAGGTACTGAAACAAGTTGTAGTCACGTAAACGCGATTGAGACCGTGAGGTCCTACAAAATGCCTGATATGAGAAAACTCAAATAATCCCATCCTCTAAGACTTTAATCATCAGAGACCTATTTCACTCACTTGGGTCATTCTCACAGGGTGATTACTTTTTCCCACTATGACAGGCCCGCTAAAGGTACACAAATCTCAAAACTTAGAAAAAAGCTTCGAGGGTCTAGATTTTTGATTGTCTATAAAAGACAAGAGCATACTCTCCTACGTCTCAAATTTTTCTGAAAACACAAAAGATAGATTTGTTCATTAACCAGATAGAAAGTTCGGTGCCTAAAAAAAATGAATTTAAAGAATACACGATGTTTGGTTGATTCTCCTTAGGCAACCTGCAAAAACAACACATTAGTAGTCATGTTGTTTTCATTCTTTGATAGGCGTACGTTTGATCAATACATTCTTTGACAAGCGTTCTACAAGAAACTGGTTAGGCTGTGAAAATATCAGGTAGACAGAAGACAATCCAGGGTCAGCATTAGCATCATCAAAATTTAAGCAAAAAATCCTGAAAGGTAATATGTTTTTAATCCATCAGAAAATAGAATCGTACGATAATATTCATAAAACAAAATGACAGAATAGTTTTATTGTACGAGCTAGAAACCAACGCAGAATGACAAAAAGATAGCATAACTAGTATGTCATACGAGTCAGGAATCAACATAGAATGACAAACTATAAGAAAATCAGTATGTCGTATGACTCCATATTCCGATTCGTATGACAATTTAAAGGATATGATCTTGTTTTGTACGATAAACTCCAGATGTCAATATAATGTCGTACGATGCAGTGAAACTTCTCGTACGATATTTAGTAGAGGCTATATGGACAAAACCTGCAGGATAAAAAAAAATGATTTTGAGGCCGAAAAAAGTAGCTTTCTGCCCCACGGTGGGCACCAAAAATGTGTGTGAAAAGTAGACGTGTAATCTGTATCTGCAAGACACAACACTTCAATCAAGTCATTACATGCATGGTTAATCAAATATAATCAATGAATAATAAACCATAACAAATCGACCTATTGCCTTCTAAAGATGTGAGTATAAGATTGCTCTCAGATTATTTAGCAATACCAGTGACTAGACAACATCAAGATGAAAGATTTTAATCTATATGAGCATGATGAATGCTAGATGGATGCAATATTAATCTAACAAGATTTAAGAAATAAATGAGATAAATGATCTAAATATGTATGCAATATTCTCAATGAACCTAGAGCAAAAACAGTATAATAACAATATATTCTCCAGCCTCCAGGATTTTTTGAATGAGAGATGAGCCTAAATTTATAGAAAATTCAGAAAGAAACTAACGGTCGAGATCAAATGATGATGAGCGGTCAAGATTTTCCAAGAGGAAGTACAATCCAAGTGAATTGATGTGATTGGATGCTTTTCTCAGTTTTAAAGGAAATTGAACTAAATTTAAGATTAAATCAGAAAAAACTGATTTATTCTCTATTTCATTCAATTTGAATATTTAATTGTTTTAATTGCTTTCTTTGAGATTATTTATCAATTTTTAATTTGTTTTTCAGGATTATCTCCAATTGATTTCTTTTCTCAAATTTTTAATTTTTTCTTGGTCAATTAATTCCTTTTTTTTTATTTATTTCCATTTTTGAAGATTTGTGCTCAATTGATTTATTTAATTAAAATTAATTCATCTTTCTTGATTTGATGGCAAATTGATTTATTTAATTAAATATACAAAAGATATTTAATAAAATAAATAAGATAATTGTTTAAAAATGATTTTCTTGGAATGATTTAATTAATTGAATATAAATATTTAATTAATATTGGCTGATTAATTTTGCCATGTGCCATTTAATGATTAAAGAATTAATTATGTGTTCAAGATTGATTTAATTGTCTTTGGTTAGAACCTTGGTGACGTTGTCGAGATTAGGAGCTTATGGATTAGATGACCATTTTTAGGGTATTACACCTCCCAAAACATACTCAGCCATAAAGACAGCCCTTGGCAAGTCAAATGACAGTCACTGTCAAAGAGAGTACGGGTATGAATCAGTCCTAGCTCTAGAGGAAAAGGAACAATCCTTAAAGAGGTATAGAGGTAAGATTAGATATAGAGCAAAGGGTCAAAGCACAGTTACAAGCAACTAAGGAGTCGCAATCATGATAGGCAGAGAATATGTTGCAGTTCTCTACATGTGAAGATTATCTCCTATGACAATGAAATGAAATCTAAAGATAATGCATGCAGTCATTCATGATCAAAACGAAGTTGCAGCACTGAAAAGATATTAATAGCAGGCAAGAAGAACTGTTGATAGTGGCATAGACAACATGCAGTCCCTAAGAACTAAACAACACTCCTTAGTGTGGGAAGATTTACAATCAAATGTGTCCCTAATGTTTATTTTTGATGGGCTAGAGGATTGGAACAATAAGCTACAGTAGGTGACAATGCCAAAGAAGCCAAAACAATGAACCTTATTCATGTCACCAAAGGATATCCAAAGCAAAGTAACAGTCATTCTAATATATAGATGGACCATTCTCACTAATGAGCAACATGATAAAATAACCATGAAGAAATCAGTCCTATAAGGAATTAATTCCATTAAGAATTATACTCAGAACACCCATACATAGTGACAATAAAGACTTGTCACAATCAAGGTCTCAAATTATCCATAAGAGCAGTTGAAATACTTTGACAGTCAAAAGGTCTTAGAAATAGTGAATGAATAGTAAAGAAGAATGGTGAAATACAATCCCACTATCTGTGAGAAAGATTTGTGCACAAGATAGTGAAAAGAGATGCCTAAGAGGTTAACAGTCAATGAAAGTTATAGTAGATGACCAAGGTTATAAAGAGTAGTGAGGTGCTATCACATTATTCAGATTACAGTCATGAGAAGGGTTGCCAGAGTGTGGAACACCATAGAAAATCTTAAGGATAGTCTTTATTCTTATCAAAGTCTAGACAGTCCTAGAGTAATAAAAGATAAAAGTTCAGGGCAGTAAAAACATTGGGGATAGTCATGGTAATGTTTAAGGTAGCAACAGGAAAAGATCCTTGTCAAAAGGGTGTATACACAGAACTTTAAAAAGAGAGAGATGGATTTAGGAGAAGATTCGTGTTTATCATGCAGAGAACAATATAAAGCAAATACAGTCTCCGAGTCAGAAGCAGTTCCCTAGCAATGATTATGAAGGAATGGTGTGTTCGAACCACAGAAGATTACCATAACTATAGAAGAGCATATAGAATTTAGAGAATCTATATAAGGAAATTCTTGACAGCGATTCTCAAATATCACAAACCAAAAGGTAAATTTGTGATAGTATAGTGGATAAGTTAAAGTGCAACTAAGTCCTTCAAGTGCAAATAACAAAAGAGCAGTCCATATTGAAATGATAGTTTACTGTCATGGGCAGCAAATTTCATCAAATCCCTTACCACAGAGCAAGAGACCATGAATAATGATAGAGTATAAGGGTACTTTGTCAGTCATATTCAAGGGTAAAGAACCGTTTCGGTCCTGTAGGAATTTAGAACTATAGATGGAGAAAAGATATAGTGTTTGTAGCATCTAAGACATTACCTCAACAAGAATTTGAACAACTAATAATATCTTATACATGTATGTATACTACAAGGAGCACAATAAAAGGTTATATGCAGTGAGATGTAATGAAAATATAGTCTAAATTACAAAAATAGTCCCAAAATCGTAGATTCAGGACAGTATGCAGTCTTGTTGGAAAAGATAAAGAGATTTGTGATAGACTTCTAAGGCCATGAGCAAGAAATAATACACGGATCAATGGAAACTGAATTAGCATTAAGGAGCAGTATGTGATCATGAGATCAAAGATAGGTTTGAGACAGAGTAGTCCCAGTTATCTAAGGATAGATCACAATCTTTAAAGAGGTGTGAAAGGGGTAGTATAAGCCATTATGAAACTGAAGACAATGAAAGGACAAAGGGTAGCCATCTTGGAGTGTAAGGATAGTGTCATGAGGGCTAATGATGAGATGAAAGAAATAAGTATCCAGTAGAATACTGAGAGGGGTTGAATCAGTATACTCAAAAACTAATACAAACTCCCAAACTCAAACTTACCAATCAAAATAGTTTTGTCAAGATAATATCTCAAAGATTATCAACATCAACCAATATCAATATTAATATAAACTGGTTTGACTACATTATACCAACTTAACAGTAAAACAACTTCAAACTTGTAAATATCAACAATGATTAATCAAATAAGATCATAACCACAAAATGCATTCACCACTTGACACAAATATTTATACGTGGAAAACCCAAATAGGTAAAAACCATGGTGAGATGAGACTCACAAAGATAGCTATTTGAAGTTCGCCCTGTTAGGAGCCAAGCCTGTCAAAGCTTTACAATAAGTTCTGTTAGGAACTAATTCCGGTCAGGAATCACCTGATTAGAGGATTTACAAATATGCTTTGATGAAAAGCACAATACCCTATTAAGAGTAACCTCACTGGAGGATTTAAGAATCCAAACTAATGGATCACCTTGTGAAAGGATTTAGAAAGTAACCAAGCTTGTTAGAGCTTACCCAGTTAGGGGATTTCAATATCTATTGTGATTGTTAGAAAACAACAGGTTTTTCTGATCTATCTGAATAGCACTACATCTTCTTGATCAAATCCTTCTTAAGCTTCAATATCTGCATTCACTCAAATTGCAGATTCATCCTCTTGGTTCAACAACCTTACACTCAACAAATTCTGCTAACTTTGCCAATACATAAATCAAACAACATCATCGACCTTAAATACAAAACAAAATAGGTCAGTAACACAACAATAACCTAATTCTCATCATCGAGATTACAAACAAGTCAGTACAATCTTGACCGTTAGAAATCATAACAATCTCTTCACATTTAACAAGACAATTCCAACCACTCCATAATACCTGCTTCATCGAACTTGTAACTCATCACGCGCTATGCATTTGATGCAATCCACTTTGCTCTTTTCCAAGACAATCAAATGCGCCAATATAACATGAACTCATCTTCAAACAATTACCACACGTGTCACCATCATTATCGCTCGATCATCAGATCTTGAATCAACAAACTTGATCAGTAGGGTTTTAAAAAAAAAAACTGGTAGGGTTTACCGGTTACAAAACATAGAAAGGATTAACCTTCCATATCAGTTCATCATACAAACTACCATATACCAGTTTACAACATCTTCAAAGTTTATCATACCAGTTGTAATACAAAAAGAGACAACAACAATAATATCAGCAAAATCATGAATACCAAACACCGGTTCAATTGACATCAATGACAACATATCATTAATGCAATCTATATGCAAAATGCCAACAATCTAAAAATAGCAACAATCTCCCCCTTTGGCATTGATGGCAATATGTATATCAACGCCTCTGATTTGCTATTGTTGTGATTAGTGAATAGGAATCCTGGTTTACATACCAAGTATTCACCATGCTCTATTTGTCATCATCCTATAACTCAATCACTTAATCAAACATAGAATTCTCCTCACCAGTTACATAATTCTTCTCCCCCTTTGACAATAATGCCAAAATGAAAGTAAAAATATGTAATATCAAAATATCACTGTGCATCAACAAACTGAAACTTGATACTCCCCCTGTGGAATACATCCACTCCAAAACATCAATCTGTGTAAGATTCTGCAAGTAGTTCATAGACTAATGCAATCAACATCATATTAAACTGACCTCATGAAGGGGTACAACCCCTAGTTGTCTTCTAAGACACTCAAATTTAGTCTTAGGCAGAGGTTTGGTAAAAATATCTCCAAGCTGCTCCTTGGTGGAAACATGCTCCAAGATAACATCTTTACTTTGAACTTTCTCCCTCAAGAAATGATACTTTAGTTCAATGTGCTTAGTCCTTGCATGCAAAATAGGATTCATAGAAATATTAATAGGTTCAGAGATTTTCATCTTAAAACCTTCCAAAATATGCCTCATCGAAATAGCTTGTGTGCAATTCATATAAGCTGCTACATACTCAGCTTCAGCAGTAGATTGTGAAGTACAAGTATGTTTTTTACTACTCCATGAAACTAGCCTTCCTCCTAGAAAGAATGCTCCACCGGTAGTACTCTTCCAGTGATCAACATTTCCTGCCCACTCAACATTTGTGTACACCTTCAGATCAAACTTTCCTCCATATGGATACCATAACCCATAATCAACTGTACCTTTCAGATATCTAAAAATTCTCTTGGTTCCTATTAGATGTGCTTCATTTGGATTTTTCTGAAATCTAGGAACTATACCAACTGCATGGGCAATATACGATCGACTGTGAAAAACATAGTGTAACTTGCTAATCATTGATCTATATTCTTTCTCATCTATAGACTTAGATGCATCTTCCTTGGACAATTTACAACCTGTAACGACTGGAATTCCAACTGGTTTATAGTCACTCATGCCAAAAGTCTTCAAAACTTCTTTCACATACTTAGACTAAGTAATGAAAATACCATTTTTCATCTGTTGTATCTGCAAGCCTATGAAATTTTTTATTTCCCCTGCTAATGACATCTCAAACTCATTCTTCATTTCATTTGCAAAGTTGTTGCTCAAGACATCATTACCACCAAATATAATATCATCAACAAATACTTCACTAACCAGTATTTTATCTCCTTAAGACTTGAGATAAATGTTGTTGTCATCACTGGTTCTTGCAAAGCCTATCTTCATTAGATGTGTATGAAGCCTTTCATACCATGCTCTAGGTTTTTTCTTTAATCCATACAAAAATTTATGCAATCTGCATACCATGTCTTCTTTATCTATCAATGCATAACCATCAGGTTGCTCTATATAAGCCTCTTCTTCCAATATTCCATTCAAAAATGCAGACTTAACATCCATCTGGTATACCTTGAACTTTGTGTGAGCTGCAACTGCAAGTAATGTTCTGACTCCTTCCAGTCTTGCTACTGGTGCAAAATTTTATCCATAATCTTCTCCTTCTTCTTGCGGATAACCTTTGCAAACTAATCTTTCCTTATTGCGAACAACAACACCATCTTTATTTAGCTTGTTTCTAAACACCCATTTAGTACCTATGACATTCTTGTTTACCAGTCGGGGTACTAGGGTCCAAGTGTTGTTTTTCTCAATCTGATCCAATTCTTCTTCCATTGCCTTAACCCAATGATCATCACCAAAAGCTTCCTTAACACTTCTTGGTTCAATGGTGGAGATCATGCAAGAGTTCTCTCTTATTCTTCTTCTAGTAAGTCCTCCAGCATCCTTATCTCAAATAATTTGCTCAGGATTGTGATTCAGTCTCACATATCTAGGAATAACATGATCATTCCCCTCGGGTTCAACTTCTTCATCATCTTCTTCTTCTGAAATCATTTGTTTCACTTGACCAAGTACATCAAGATTTTCCTTACCGGTTTCAGATTTAATTGATTTAGGTTCCAAAAACAAAATGCAAAGATCTTCATCCTTTTTCTCAGAACTGGTTCCTTCTAAAATTTTAGGACATTCATCTACACGAACATCAACACTCTCAACAATTCTCTAAGTCTGGTTGTTGAAACATTTATATGCCTTACTCTTGGTGGAAAAGCCAAGAAATATGCCTTCATCACTCTTCGCTTAAAACTTGTTTATGTAGTCACCTCTTTTAATATAGCATTTACTACCAAAGATCTTAAAGTAACTAACATCAGGAGATCTTCCATACCAACTCATAAGGTGTCTTGTCCTTACCTCTTTTTACCAGAAACTGGTTCATTGTGTAGACTGTTGTACTTATAGCTTCTCTCCAAAATGTCTTCGCCACACCTCCTTGTATCAACATAGTTATAGCTGCTTCAACCACTGACCGGTTGTTTCTTTCTGCTATACTATTCTATTGTGGTGTCTTGGGTGCAGAAAGTTGCCGCTTGATACCATGTTCATCACAATACCTAGTGAACTCCTTAGAAGTGAATTCACCACCTTGATTTGTTCTCAGACACTTAATCTTTTTGCCACTCTCTTTCTCAGCTAAGGCTTTCAATGCCTTTAATTTCCCAAAAGCTTCATTCTTATCTTCCAAAAATGTGACCCACATCATCCTTGAGCATTCATCAATGAAGATCATAAAGTATCTATCACCTAAAATGCTTCTGGTTCTTATTGGTCCACATAGATTTGTATGAACCAAATCTAACAAGTGCTCTGTTGAGAAGGACTTGCTCTTGAAGGTAGAAGAAGTCATCTTCCCTAACTGACATTCTTTACAAAGAGCATTAATCGGTTTGTCTATCTGAGGTAGACCTCTTACAATCTTAGACTTACTCACTTTAATAATATTGCCAAAATTGATATGACAAAATATTTTATGCCAAAGACAACTATCATCTATCTTTGCAATCAAACAGTTGTTAACTTTAGGATTCAGATGAAATAGATTAACTCTGGTCTATTTACTAGTTGTGATCAATTTGCCTTTATTGTCAAAGATTTTGCACATGCCATTTCTAAATTCTAGTGGGTATCCTTTGTCATTCAACTGTGCCACACTCAGAAGACTATGCTTAAGACCTTCAACCCAATAAACATCGCCAGCACTGCTCTTCCCATTAAGAGAAATAACTCCCTTACCTTTGACCATATAGGGTGAGTCATTGCCAAATCTGACAACACCGCCATCAAACTCTTTCAAGGAAATAAGTTTGCTCCAATCACTAGTCATGTGATGTGAACAACCACTATTAATGATCCAATCATCAGAGTTATCCATCCTGGACAATAAAGCCTTCTGATCAGTTGTCTCTTCCTTAATAGCCACAAACACAATATCTTCACTAGCATCATCATCAAATTCATCATCAGTGATACCACTGTCAATAGCTACAAGACAATCTCTCTTGCCTTTACCCTTATACTTCTTAAAAATGTCTCTCTTATGTTCATTTTCACTGTTAGGGAAATTGGCTTCTATATGACCAATCTTATTGCAAGCAAAACATTTCAATGGTAGCTTACCTCTATATTTTCCAGTACCTCTAGGAAGTCATTTTTCCAATAATGCTTTAAGCTCCACTAGACTGTCTTCATCATCAGCATCTCTACTGGATTTGGATTCATAGCTATGGTCAGTATCTCTACTTCTTCTCACAGATGAGTTAGAGACAAAAGCTCTAAATGTAGATTCTGATTTTTGTACACTACCATCATAGCCATTTAACTCAAAAGCAATATGTTTGCCAATGATAGAGTCAAGAGTTACCTTTGTCTTGTCAATGGATTTCGGTTCTTGAATAGCTGCAACACGAATAGCATAGACTAGTAGCAGGGTTCTCAGTACCTTACTGATCACTATGGCATCTTCTACTTTCCCTCTTGCACTCTTTATTTCACCAACTATTTCTTTAATCTTTTGACCATACTGCTGGATATTCTCGCCTTTAGACATTCTAATGTCATCAAAATTTCCTCTTAAACTCTCCTCTTTAGCAATCTTAACATGTCATCAACGTTATAAATCTCTTCAAGTTTTTTCCACACTTCATATGCAGTTTCAAGACCATGAACATCTACATATTCATCATCAGATAGTGAACTAATGATAGCCTCTAATGCTTGATGATTCTCTTGTTGTTCTTTCTTTTGATCATCAATTAGAGTATCGATATGTGCAATATATAGAGTTTCTACATGCTCCCAATACTGAATACCAAGACCTTTGATATATATCTTCTTCTGTCACTCTCGATTCTATAGTTCTCTCTGTTGAACTTAGGACCTTCTTTCTTCATCATGATCTACAGGGTCTTTTTCTCAAGCTGTTAAACTTAGAGATCAAAGAGAACCTGAGTAGCTCTGATACAAATTAATGATATGATGAAATAAATAAGTATCCGATAGAATACTGAAAGGGGAGGGTGAATCAGTATACACAAAAACTAATACAAACTCCCAAACTCAAACTTATTAATCAAAATAGTTTTGTCAAGATAATATCTCAAAGATTATCAACATCAACCAATATCAATATCAATATTAACCGGTTTGACTATTATACAAACTTAATAGTAAAACAACTTCAAACTTGTAAATATCAATAGTGATTAATCAAATAAGATCATAACCACAAAATGCATTCACCACTTGACACAAATATTTATACGAGGAAAACCCAAATAGGTAAAAACCACGGTGAGATGAGACTCACAAAGATAGCTATCTGAACTCTTCTGAAGTTCGCCCTATTAGGAGCCAAGCCTGTCAAAGCTTTACAATAAGTTTTGTTAGGAACTAATTATGGTCAAGAATCACCCAGTTAGAGGATTTACAAATATGCTTTGATGAAAAGCACAATACCCTATTAAGAGTAACCTCGCAGGAGGATTTGAGAATCCAAACTAATGGATCACCTTGTGAGAGGATTTAGAAAGTAACCAAGCTTGTTAGAGCTTACCCGAATAGGGGATTTCAATATTTGTTGTGATTGTTAGAAAACAACAGGTTTTTCTGATCTATTTGAATAGCGCTACATCTGCTTGATCAGATCCTTCTTAAGCTTCAATGTCTGCCTTCACTCAAATTGCAAATTCATCCTCCTAGTTCAGCAACCTTACACTCAACAAATTGTGCTAACTTTGCCAATACATAAATCAAACAACATCATCAACCTTAAATACAAAACAAAATAGGTCGATAACACAACAATAACCTAATTCTCATCATCGAGATTAGAAACAAGTCAGTACAATCTTGACTGTTAGAAATCATAACAATCTCCTCACATTTAAAAAGAAAATTCCAACCGCTCCATAATAACCACTTCATCGAACTTGTAACTCATCACGCGCTATGCATTTGATGCAATCCACTTTGCTCTTTTCCAAGAGAATCAAATGCGCCAAAATAACATGAACTCATCTTCAAACAATTACCACATGTGTCACCATCATTACCACTTGATCATCATATCTTGAATCAACAAACTTGATCGGTAGGGTTTTAACAAAAATAACTAGTAGGGTTTACCCATTACAAAACATAGAAAGGATTAACCTTACATACCGGTTCATCATACAAACTACCATATATTGGTTTACAACATCTTCAAAGTTTATCATAACGGTTGTAATACAAAAAGAAATAACAACAATAATATCAGCAAACTCATGAATACCAAACACTAGTTCAATTGACATCAATGACAACATATCATTAATGCAATCTATATGCAAAATGCCAACAATCTAAAAAATACCAACAAGGGCTGACTACCATGTCAAAGATATTTGAATTTCAAATTCAAATTAACCTTTAATGCTAGCTCAAGTTTTCAAAATAAGTCAAATGGGTTGAGCAAAGAAAAATTCCACATTTTGAAGGTAATTATGACACATAAACAAAAGTCTAACCCTTGTTTTGAGGGGCCCCAATGGTGACTCATCAACCAAGGGGACATTTGGAAGCATAGACAACCAGTAGACCTCAGTTCAAGCCCTTTTTTGAGGGATTTTCAAATGAGCTCGCCCAACAAGTTGAATTTTCAATTTTACCATTAGTCAAGTGCCTGATTTTGAGGAGGAAAAGCAGTCAACATCATCTCTTGAACACCCAAAGAGAGCCAACAATTCAAATTTGAATTTTGGAGCCATTTTTTACTATAAATCATTCTTCTCTTTCTATTCTTCTCTAGTTCTTGCTTCTTTCTTCTCTGTATGACAACCAATAATTGATATTGTAACTCATTTTTTCTAAGTTGTAGCGTGTACTTTCAGTATTGAATCCAATACTTCTTTGGTTTTTTATGTACTCAGTTGTGTTACATTTTTGTAACATTTTTGCATAGAATTATAGTTGTTTATGTACATATGGAATTCAAATTCTTCTTGAATAATCAAATAAGATTCAGTTTTTCCTTCTCATTTTTCTTGCCTTCTCCATTAAGTTGTGCTAAATATTCATTCTGGCTTTCAGTCCTTTGTTATTTTTTCTTCAACACAATGTTTTGACAAGTAATCCATGATTAGATTAGGTTGTATATTGTGTTATGACTCCATTTCAGTCAGTATTATAGTATAATTCATTTCATCTCCTATACAAACTGAAAAAGAAGGGCCTTCATATAAAATATTTATTGTCATCATAGGATCAAATGAATTGTGAATAGGATTATGTTCTTTGTTTAATCAATTGTAATCAGCAAAAAGTTAGTTCAAACAAAACATTTTTGGTGTACCACCTCTTTAGAACTAGTAGTTTTATTTCCAAAACATCCTTTCTATCTCTTTTCCAATCAAAATCAATAGTTTTTAGGATATCAAAATGGGAGAAAGCCCATAATTTGGATGTTCATCTTCACAATGAGAAATCCAGAGGCTCGAAGATGTTCCCATGTTTCATGGGATTGTTGAGCATCATGCTTAGCTATTGGGTGCAAATCTATGTGACAATAGGAGGGATCATCATTGATAAAGCAACTATGGATATTTCCTATATGAAAAATGATAAGATTATAATTTATCTAAAGTTCACATGTACATGTACATATAATAATGAAATAAACAAAATAAATTAGAGATACATACCTCTTCCCTCTCTTGAACCTCTGTCATATCAGGTGCATTCATCAATTCTACAAGCCCAATCACTGCTATATATAAAAGATATAAAAAAGACTAATCACTCTACAAGTTCCAATCAATACTACATCAATATTTTCCAACAATTGTGTAAATTAAAATATGCTCAATTGCCTTTTGACATTTATATGTCCTCGAGGATATCTTTCGCCTAGGATGTGTCCTAAACACACTTAGGGTGCCCTAAAAGAAACAAAATTAACACAAGAGATATCACTAGATAATATTAAATATAATTTAATAAATCTAAATTTAAATGACTTGCATATTCAAAAAAAGACATAAATAAGAGGTGTGCAAACTATGATACCACATAGCTTTCTAAGCCAAAATCAATGGCTAAAAGAGTGACATTATAAATATGGGATATTTGATCCCCTGACAACGCCTATAAAACACAATAAATATACATTAAAGAGAGTTAGTATATCTTATAAAAAATTATTTTGAATTCAAGGTACTATTATGTTTTAACATGTTACAAAAATTTTACCTCAGGCATCAAAGTTGCAGCTGCAACAAAAGTGGGAGGAATATGAGATGGTGTATTAACACTATCTATTACATCCTAAAGTGCATATTATTCATATCAATTTAAATCAATCTATAAATGAAAATTTATTTACATTTACAAGTTTTAAGTGATTAATAAATAAAATGTTATCATTTCAATTCAACACACCTGTGTCTATGTCTGACCGACAAACACCATATCCATCAAATCATCAGTCAGTGGGATATCATTTGTTGTGCTAGCCTGACATCTAGCACCACAACATGTACACACATGGGATGTGGAAGAATTTGCATGGGAATCAATATCTATCCTAGAGCATATACCTTAACAATTACAAAACACATGTTGAATGGGCTCAATAAGGCTAGATGGTTCAACTACTACATCATCATATGAGCTAGGAGGATTTGATAACTATGTGCCATGTTGAATGGTGACATTAGTAAATGTGGTGTTCATCTGAAGAGTTTGTACCTCCATAGACTATTTCAGGGCTACTATGACTATGACATGGACCATAGGTTTTATTGCTAGAGGGATACAATTTTGGGGATTTAGTACCCTTTGGTCTCCAGGTCTATCCTAGGTAGAGCCTCCACCTCTACCCTGAAATTCTCTCATATCAAAATAGTCTAGCCTCTGATTGAAGATAAACTCACAATATAGTTTCCTCAAAAAATATAATGGAGCCTCAAAATTATTACAAGGTGGTTGGTCAAAGACCATCCACAACCTATTACAAAAAAAACATTTTTAATCTCCAAACCGTTACACTAGTTTATAGGAAACCTCTTTGAATTAAGTGTTGGCATTATGTTGTCATTGATATCAACTGGTAATGGTGTCATTGATGTCACTGGTAAGTATGGGATGTCAACTGGTCATTGGATTCACTTCTATACAAGTTAGTGTTGGAGACATAAGTTGATGTTGACCGATGAATTGACATTGGAGACTCTTGGCATTATGGCAATGCCAACCGATGAGTGATATGTTAGCAGTGTATGGTTGCTAACAAGAAAGCATGTGACCAGTAAGTAAGCAAGGTTGAGCTAATGGAGAAAGTGCAAGCAACTGATATGTAGTTGGATGTCATACAACAAGACTCCCATCAGATGAAGAGGTTATCAAAGCATGAAGATATGACCGACAGAGTTTGGGGTGCTTCAAGTTAGTAAGGTAGACAAAGGGGATGTCTACCAGGTTATGTACCTAATTGAAGATGTATCAACTCAATGTCAGTAAAGTCAAATTGGTGCAATGTATTGTCAACCGGTTCCCATCAGTTGTTAACCAACAGGTGACAAAAGGCATACATCGGATGATCAGAGAGAAATATGTGGGATCCTCCAGTGTATAAAATCAGAGTTGAACACTGGATCAGAAAGTGAAGGCATGATGAGCTACCGGGATAGAGAAGGAAGAGTAAAGAGTGATGAGTTTTCCACTTTGGCAAACTAGTTAAGATGAGGTCTGTACAAATGAAGGAGAAAGAATAAGTGGTAGCACTTACAGACATGGAGTCACTCCAGGTTGCTGACATCAATAGAGATGTCTAAGATTATCATGCAATTAGTATGATAGGAGCCGTTCATTTGAGATTGGTGACATGTCTTTGTCAACCAGTAAGCAAGCAAAGAGGCAAAGTGAAGAGCTCTTATCAGATGAAGATGGACATAGTGACTCACTTTGGATACATGTTGTGGATTGGCAAGCTTGGTGACCAAGAAAATGTGATCCCACCAGTAGAACAAAGAAGAGCTAGCATGTAGGATAACCAGTTGTGTGTTGTGGTCAGTGACTACGTCTGAACCAACATAGTGGACTGAGCTAAGGTGCATGCTAATAAAGATGCCAAGTGGAGTAGAGGTGGCAAACATGTGTGAAGTGGCAAATGAACCACGTGACCATGAGGTAGTTTGTGACTGGTTAAGCATTTAATGCAGACTGAGAAAATCACAGGAGGATTGCAAAGGTTTCCTGCTCAAGACTTAATGAAGTACAAGGATCTGATTCTTTGAGGTCAATGGTTGATGTAGGATATCCAAGTGCAGATCAAATCTCGTGAAGGCAACCGAGAGATCATTTAATGTGATTGACAAAAGCAGGTCGATAATAGTTTGTCGTGTTTGCTAAATATAGTAAATGTGTATTGGAAGCAACGAGATTGGTGATGATGGGTGATCTGTTGTAGGTTGACAATCTCAGAGAAGAGATTTGATCTAATCTGATACGCCTTGTGGTCATGGAAGGAACCCTAGCACGCCAAAGTTTGAAGTTACATTTTGGCAAGAATACTTGGATGTAAATATGCAGACAGAAGACCTAATTAGCTTGTTGTTGGATGAGAAAGTGACTCCCGTGAAGAGAGTGCAATCAAAGAATCAGTTAGTCAAAGAGTCCATTGACAAACATAGAAGTGACTAAATGCTTGGAGAGAGAACTAGCAAGAGGGGTTTAACCGAAAAGGTTAAAGCAACTGGTAGACTGTCACTGAGCTTGAAAGTTGTGTGAAATGACAGTGTTTGTATCGGTAAGAAGGCTGTAGAGAGTGACGTAGGGAAAAGTGAGAAGAGCTTAGTCAAGTCAGAAGTAGAGTAGAAGTGCAATTAGGCAGAGAACCAAGCAGGGTTTAATTGGTAAATAGAGTAACCGATAACTAGGTGCAGAGTCTGACAGATTACCCAAATCAGCAAAGTTAGAACTGGTAAGTCAACAATAGCAAGAAAAGGAGAGCAGAGAGAGGGAGAGTAGGAAGAGGTCAGAAAAGGAAGAGGTAGAGTGATAGAAGGAGGATTGAACCGGTAAGGTAGAGGAGAAGTGAAACCGATAGAGAGATTAATTGCAGGGGTTACAAAACTCATTTGTAACCGGGATATTACTATTGTATTTTTTACAATCATTATATTCATTGAGTTGGTGCTCAGTGCAGGGGTTGGTGCCCTAAATTAGGAGTTGGTGCTCCTTGGGCTGGTACCCTAAATCAGGGGTTGGTGCTCCTTGGGTTGGTGCCCTAAAATCAAGGGTTAGTGCCCTAAACTTTGTATTTGTGTTTATTGCGAGGATGGATTGGAGCATTAGACTGTAGCAACATTTCTTATCGAGGTTTTTCCCATATTAGGTTTTCCTCGTATATCTAGTGTTATGTGATGTATCCATGTGTATGCTTGCATCTTGATCTCTTCCCCTATCTCACTGGTATGTTCTCTTGGTCTTTTATATGTTAACTGATACTCACATTTAGGATTAAAAGGGTTAAGTTTGGAAACCACTGATTTAGCCCCCCTCTCAGTGGGATCTTGTGTTCTACATTAAGAGGTAAGGTCTCATCGGTTTTGGGGTCTTTAAAAAGAGCTCATATCTATGTTTTACTTATCACTTTTTTTTCACTTCATCATAGGACAACCCACTAGCATAAAATGCATGACATCGATCCCTATAGCTTCTATATTTTGTAACTTGTTTGGAAATTTCATTATCACTATTAGCCATTGATTCTAGGGTTGTGGCGAGAGATGTGTGATATTCATGCTTGAAGGTATTCAATCTATTCACCAATCTGGGTTTTTTAATAGTGTTTCGTGTTAATTGATTTATCAAATCCTCTTATGTCGTTTGTGAATGGTCTATTGGAGGAGGTGGAGGTTTTGTATCTTCAAGGTCTTGTTTTGGGTTTTCCTATGGGTTTTTCCCTAAGTTCTCATGAGGTATGTTTTGCTGGGGGGTAGTGTTTTGAGAATCTATATACTTATAACAAAAATAAAAAAATAATAAAAAACAATGAAATTACATTCAAATTTCAAATAAAATTAATCAAATACATAAAATACATAAAAAATAACAAGTTACAGACCTCTTTGTCACTGTGGCATTGTGTATGATTTTTTTTTTGCCCAAAACCTATTCACATGTAGTAGACTAGAAATCCTCCCCAAAACCTTTCTTATGTGGTTGCGACTAAAAATGACCCAATCGGCCGTAGTAAAAAATAATTTATTTTCAGTAAAACGTGAACGGGTTTTTAAAACTAAAAAACCTGTTTGCATTTTTTTTAAAGCTAAAACCTGATCACATTTTAGGCTTGGTAATAGAGACTTAACGTGAATGAGTTATTTAAATTTAAAAATAACTCGTTCGTGTTATTAGTTTTTAGAAGCTCTTTTGAGAGGGTGTCCACTTTTTGACATATCAACTTCTTGTAGTTACCCAAGTATAAATAATTTAAATTAAGGAAATTCATCCAAATTATGAATGAAGGTTATGGCTAGGTAACATAAATGGCTAGTGTTCTATCTCATAACCACCATCAAAGATATGAGCATGCTCAGACCTATGTAGCCAGGTGGAGTTGATTATCTGTACCTACACCAAACAAAACATACAAACACCTATGCATGCATATACATATAACATGATATAACCGAAAGCATCGTTAACATTCCCTGATCAGGATCGCATAATAACATTGTTAACAACATGATATCTCATCAAACCAATATAGCATTATCAAAATGAATATATTTCTAAGCATTTAATTTCTTAAAAGAAATACAATAACATAAAATATGATTTATTATTTTTAAATCAACCAACTACAGGGTAAGTGCACCAAGATGGTGTGCAAAAAGGGGGGGTATAAGTGGACACTTTTTCTTTTCTTTTCTGAAATTAGGTAAACCTGAACTTGGAGGAGAAAGTTGAGAGTCATCCACTCAAGATATGAAGATACTCAAAGAACAAAGATTGTAGTATTCTGAATCTGTTTTCCAAACTACTAAGTTTTTTTAAAATTGGATAAGATTAAGGGGGTCAAATCCTTTGTGCACAAAAAATAGATCCTGATTTTTTCTGAAAAAACATAACATAGCATATGATGTGCATATCAAAAAAGTCATAGTTAGATTTAGTATTTTGACAAATCCTCTAGTAGAAAGATATTTAAGAGTGAGCACTAAAAGTTGTATATTTTTTTTGTAATTTTTTGTTGAGTATTTTTTTTATGATTTTTTGAATCGAGCACATCCTGAAAAATCAGGTACCTATTCGAGCGCAAAGCATAACTTTTACCAAAATAATAAAATGCAATTTTTTTATAATAAAATACAATTTTTTTGTATAATAAAATTGTAAATAATCAAGTTCACTACAATAATATATAATTTGTTTTAAATTTGGATAAGTAGATCAAAAGTTATTAAAAAAATGGTACACATATGTCTATGAGAACTATGGAGACACTAGTAAAAAATTTTCAACAATAATATGTTATTGTTATTCTAATTTAAAAACAATTATATGGTTACTCAGAAGATGGGTGAAAATATGGTGGCAATTTTAGAAATACCTAGTTGATGAAGTGTAAACATGATGATGACAAAGTCGAGAAACCAAGTTGGTAAAACAAAACACGTCAAAAAGGAGGAAAATGGAGGGAAATCAAACTTCCAACCTGCAGCTTTGTCATCCAAGCCTATTCACAAGCCTAAATAAAATTAAGCATGTATGGGTTATTTTGAATATAAAGTGTGTACGAGGTTTTAATAAACAAAACCACATACAAGATTTTAAGAAGACAAACCCCATACGGGTTATGTCCACATAAAGATAGCCTAACACAAAAAATAATATTTGTATCTTTAAAATGTGTTTGTGCATATATATATATATATATATATATATATATATATATATATATATATATATATATATATATATATATATATATATATATATATATATATATATATATATATATATAACAAGTATATATTATATGTCTATATGTATATATAATATTTATGTATATGTATATAATATGTGTATGCACGTATGTATACATATATGTATATAAAATATATGCATATGTATTGTCTTTTGATATTGTATTACATTGTATTCATACCCTCTCTCTCTCTCTCTCTCTCTCTCTCTCTCTCTCTCTCTCTCTTAGGACCCCACATAACACCTAATGACATCATCTAAGGTCTCTTAACACACATATAACCCCTTAAGACCATATGATCTCCTAAGGGGTCATATGATGTTCTAACACATGTGTGGCTGCATTAGGACCCCACATGACCCCCAATGATGCCATATGACCCCTTTGGACCATGTATGATATCCTAAGGGGTCAAATGGTGTCTTAAGGGGCCATATGGTGTTGCAATACATGTGTGGATCAATTAGGACCCCACATGACCCCTAATGACATCATGAGACATCTCTTCTTCTCCCCCATCTCCATCCCTCCCTTTTTATTCCTCTCTCTCTCCCTCCTTCCCCCCAATCTCTCTCTCTCTCTCTCTCTCTCTCTCTCTCTCTCTCTCTCTCTCTCTCACATCTCCCTCCCTCCCTTTCCCATCCACTCTCTCTCTCTCTCTCTCTCTCTCTCTCTCTCTCTCTCTCTCTCTCTCTCTCTCTCTCTCTCTCTCTCTCTCTCCCCCTTAGGACCCCACATAACACCTAATGACATAATGTGACCCCTTGACACACCACATGACCCTTTAGGATCATATGATGTCCTAAGGGGTCATATAGTGTCCTAATGGGTCATATGGTGTTGTAATACATGTGTGGCACCACTAGGACCCCACATGACCCCTAATGACACCATAAGACCCCTTAGCACATTGCATGACCCCTTAGGAAAATATAATATCCTAAGGCACCATATGGTGTCCTAAGGAATCATATGGTGTCCTAAGAGGTCATATGGTGTCCTAAGGGGACAATGTGAACCATTATTATGATATACAATCCCTTACGACCCCACATGGCCCCTTAGGAATCCACATGACCCCTAATGACACCATATGACCCCTTAACACACCATACAACTCCAAGTAGGACCATATGATATCCTAAGGGGTCGTAGGGTGTCCTAAGGGTCATCTGTATTCCTAAGGTGGCAAGATGACCCATTATTACAATATAAAAAGCATATAAATACTTCTTACAAAAACAACAAACTAGCATGTTCCCCCCCCCTCTCTCTCTCTCTCTCTCTCTCTTTCTCTCCTTTCCCCACTCTTTTTCTTTCCTCCACCCTCTATCTCCATGCCTTTCCCATATTCTCTCTCTCCTCCCTTAGGACCCCACATAACACCAAATGACATTGAGTGTGACCCCTTAGCACACCACATTGACCCTTTAGGAGCATATGATGGTCCTAAGGTGGCAAGATGAGCTATTATTACAATATAAAAAGTAGTACTAATACTGCTTACAAAAATAACAGAATCAACATGCTCCCCCATCTCTCCTTCCTTCCAAACCCCATCCCCTCTCTCTCTTCTTCTCTCCCTCCCCACTCTTTCTCTCCCTCCCCCTCTATCTTCCTTCTTTCTCATCCTCTTCCTCTCTCTCTCTCTCTCTCTCTCTCTCTCTCTCTCTCTCTCTCTCTCCTCTCTCTCTCTCTCTCTCTCTCTCTCTCTCCCCCTCCAATCCCTCCCTCTCTCTCTCTCCTCCAATCCCTCCCTCTCTCTCTCCTCCCCCTCTCTCTCTCACCCCCTCTTCCTCCCTCCCTTTTCCATCCCCTCTCTCTCCCCCTCCACCTCCCCCTCCCCCCTCTCCCTCCCTCTCACTATCTCTCTCTATCTCTCTCTCCCTCCATTCTCATTCTTTCTTTTTCCCTCCCCCTCTATCTCCCTTACTTTCACATCCTCCTTTCTCTTCCTCTCCCCCATATCCTCCCTCCCTCCCTTTTCCATCATCTCCCCCTTTTTCTCCCTCTCCCCTTTCTTTCCCCCTCTCCCTTTCTATCCTCTCTCCCTCCCTCTCTCTCCCTCTCCCCATGTCTCTCTATCTCTCTCTCTCTCCCCATCTCTCTCTCTCTCTCTCTCCCTCTCCCCCATCTCTCTCTCTCTCTCTCTCTCTCTCTCTCTCTCTCTCTCTCTCTCTCTCTCTCTCTCTCTCTCCATCTTTGTCTCCCTCTCCCCCCCTCTCTCTCTCTCTCTCTCTCTCTCTCTCTCTCTCTCTCTCTCTCTCTCTCTCTCTCCATCTTTGTCTCCCCCTCTCTCCTCTCTCTCCTCTCTCCCCAACTCTCTCTCTCTCTCTCTCTCTTCTCTCTCTCTCTCTCTCTCTCTCTCTCTCTCTCTCTCTCTCTCTCTCTCTCTCTCTCTCTCTCTCTCTCTCTCTCCCCTTTTCTTCATCTTTTCTTTACTATAAGTAGTGTGTATGGGGTTTAAAATTATACCACGAATGTGGTTTGGATAGCTAAAAGCACATACGAGGTATATGAAATATGAACATTGGGCCCTGCATTTTTAGGGAGTAATAGCGCCTACAAGTTAACTAAGCATAACCCATACATGTCTTTTGGATATACTCTTAGTTTCCCAACAACCTTTAAAGGAGTTCTTGAAGTTGTTGAAGGCCCCACTACAACTAATATTGTGATTTTGTGATAGTTTTATATGTGGAAGTACATGAAATTTTTGTTTTGAATGATTTCAAATGATTGAATTGTTGTTCTAATAAATTTGGTCAATGTTATTGTGATTGTTTAATATTTTTTAGTTTTAAAAATAATGATAATACTCAATTTTATGGTTATTTGATTGTTTAATTTTTCTTTACATATATATGTAATATGATTCTATTTAGGACCAACTGTTATTAGCGATGGGAAAGAACAAGTGAGGAACAACAGAACAACGAGAGGCTGAAAAGGAAAGACAAAGGCATCGTATGAAGAAATTACATGACCTAAGAACAATGGGACAAAGAAGGTAGGGTAAGTGCACAAAGATGGTGGTCAGAAAAGTGGACACACCCAAAAAAAAACATGAAAAACAACAAAAACACACACGCCTGTATTTCAAATTTTAAAGAACCTCGTATGCATTTAGGCTCATTTTTTTGAGCCTAACTAAAGATAGACCGCGTATAGGGTTTAAAGTATACTAACCATGTACATGGTTTAAAACTAAAACCGCGTACGCGGTTTAGAAACTAAAAACCCTTGTGCATGATTTAGAAAACTAAAAACCTTGTACACGGTTTTAGTTTGTAAACCACACACGTGTTGTCTGTCAATAAAATGCAATTCATTTAGCATTCCATTAGGTTTTTTGGTAGGATATATACATAAAATATAACATTTAAGTATAAGTTACTTTAAGTTATATTTTATGTATATACTTTCAGGATGTTTGAGAGTGGTTCCAGATCTCTAAGAGTTATAATGCAAATTCTAGTTTTTTTGAGTATTCTTATAAATTTCAGACT